>NC_060905.1:19961047-20261047 GCF_014805685.1 Silurus meridionalis | reverse complement strand
TATTAATACGTATCCCATCATACTTGGTGTCACTTCCTGTTCACCGCATGCAAGAAAAAGCCACAATGAGCATTGAAAGCTGCAATGCTTATTGTAAAGTAAGATGTGTTCAATTAAAATATAAGTTTGTGCAAGAAGTTACCACTCTTAGTCCACAAGCAGGCAAAGTAGTATGTAAGTTTATTTTCAGTTTTATGTCTAAATTTAATGTTGTGTGTTTTATTTGTAACTGAATGTATTAGTGTATATTTATCCTGTTATTCAGTTCTACAGTGTTAAAGTCGGTGTCGATGTTGGTATTGAAGTAAAACATCAGTAAAAAAACCTCGACCTTCGCTTTGTGACTAAGGGCGGCATAAACAAAGCAGTGCAGATTTCTGTCACCCAGTAAGTGGACTGTGGGATGAGTCTTCGTGGGTCTGTTGACAGGAGAAAAACTGGTTCATCCACACCGAATCCCAAAACACAAAAAAATCCCAAAAAGTGATGGCAATATTTTTCAAGAAGTGCTGTTGAAAAGTGAAGGTTTATTTACAGTGCTTGAGAGGTGAACAGTCCCAGCAAAGAGAAAAAGCAATAAGAAAATAAGATTTACACAGGATATCAAAAAACACTACAAAAAACAAACATCATTATATACAGAAACTCTGTATTGCCTTAAAACTGCTTTGCGGTAACAAAATAAAGTAATGATTTCTGAGGTAACAAAATAAAGTAATGATTTCTGAGGTAACAAAATAAAGTAATGATTTCTGAGGTAACAAAATAAAGTAATGATTTCTGAGGTAACAAAATAAAGTAATGATTTCTGAGGTAACAAAAAAGTAATGATTTCTGTGGTAACAAAAAGTAGTTATTTCTGAGGTAACAAAATAAAGTAATGATTTCTGAGGTAACAAAATAAAGTAATAATTTCTGTGGTAACAATAAAGTAATGATTTCTGAGGTAACAAAATAAAGTAATGATTTCTGTGGTAACAAAAAAGTAATGATTTCTGTGGTAACAAAAAAGTAATGATTTCTGTGGTAACAAAAAGTAGTTATTTCTGAGGTAACAAAAAGTAGTTATTTCTGAGGTAACAAAAAGTAGTTATTTCTGAGGTAACTGTACACTGCTGAGAAGTGCACTTTTTGTTACTTCAGAAATCAGTCCTGTGCTGATCAAAATTATTTCTGAGGTAACAAAAAAACAAACCAACTTATTTCTGAGGTTTAAAAAAGTAAACTTCTGAGTTAACAAGTGAACACTGCAGCACCTTTTTTGTTCCCTCAAAAGTGTTTTTTTTTTTTTTCTTTTGTTTGTTTTTTTACAGCAAGGGACTCAGAAATTGGTCCTGTGCTCATTAAATTATTTATAAGGTACCATAAACCACAGTTTACACATGTTAATTCAGAAGTGTACTTTTTCTGTTTTAGAGAGCAGCGTGTAGATCATTAAGCATATACACTAATTATAGTACAGCAATAAGAACATATTGAGTGCTCCTGCTCTCATTTACACTAGTAGTAGTAGCAGCACTAGTGTGCAAAATTGACACACGAAATGTCAGAGATCTGAACCATAAACATGAGTCATAAACAGCGGACTAAAATTGGAAAAGTACATGTTTTTATTAAAGTTACAAGACAAGCAGGGAGATCGATAAAGGAGTCGAATCAAATGCATACAGTAGGCCATTTAGACAATGATTGTTAGCTCCTTATGTTTGTAATGTTTAGCAATTATCTCTATAAATGTCATATTTTAAATTGTAACATAATTTTTACAATTTTACTTAATATCCAGTAATTGAACTCTCCGATGATGCAATGCTAATATATATGTTTGAAGGATTCCCTCCACATGTCCAAACGCCCTGAACCTCTCCTTCAATTTAATTGGTTGAATCTTTAAACCAATAGTTTTCCTTCATTATGTCGTCCATGTGGGACAAAATAACTTGCGGTGAAATGCGGGGGTGCTCTGGCAAACTCAAGTCTGTAACCCTTTGTGATTCTGTGAATCACCCATTCGGGGACTGATACAGACAGCCAGGCTGGCACGTGCCTCCCAAGTATCCCCACACAGCCTAGAGGACTGGGTTCACTATTGGTGCAATGGCTTCATTTACTGGGCAAACCAGGGGCGACATGCAGGTGTCTAGAGAGAAATTTTCTCTCAGAAACGAATTCTTTTGATTTGTTAGGTCTTGTAAATCTTTTTGTGTTTTGCTGAAGCCTTTATTAAATTTGTGAGAGGAGTGTGAAGGGAGCTGTGTGGTGACTCTGCTTGTGCACTTTTTTCCCACATCTTTCTCCTCTGGAAAGGGGAAACGCATCCTGGACGACACTGGGAACAGTGAAACTTTTGTAAACTAGAGATCTGCACTCAGCAAAGCGGGTTAACCCCGCCGAAAGAGAGCCTCCGTCTTTTGAACGGGGAAACATGGAGGGCAGAACAGGTGTCCAGAGAGCTGGCCACCCATGAACGTGGACTTAAAGCCCTCTGTGGCCAAGCATCAGGCCTGTTCAGAGATCAGAAAGTGGATTCTGAAAACAGAGCCTTTTAAAACTGATCGGATTCTGAGAAGATGTTTACTGACACGTGTGTTTTATTTGTGGAGCGAATGTGGCTGTAATTAAGGGATTGAATCTAAGACAGAACTACGAGACAAAACATCAGGAGAAGCTGAAGAACCTGAATGCAGAGCAGAAGATACAGAAAGTAGAAGAGTTAAAGAAGAATCTGACATTTCAGCAGATGTTTTTCACCAGAGCAAAATCACAAAGTGAAGCTGGTGTGAAAACAGAGGAGAAATCAGGGTCTCATCAGCAGGTTATTTACTAAGGGAGAGTTTCTGAAGAGCTGCACGATGAAGCTGTGAGACGTCTGGTGTTAAAATATTTAAAGTTTAAGATAATTTTTTATAAAATGGCATGAGAGCAAAGAAATCTGATTGTTTTGATTTGTTGTTATTTCACCGTTTACTTAAAAGCACAATTTTTATTGATTTGTTCAGGGTTTTTTTTGCAGCATGTTCATATTTCTAACTTGTATAATTTTGACAGGAGATATTTTTATGGAGAGCAAAATATTTTAAGTTATTTAAAGTTTTAGTTTATTTATTCTGGAATAATTTTCCTGTCTGGTTTTATTCATATTTATGTTCAAAAAACATTGTTTTAATGTTTATCCTGTTCGGCCCGTGACCTAAAGTGTGCTTTGAGTTTTGGCCCCCTGTGCAATTGAGTTTGACAGAGATAAATATAATTAATTATATATGTAATTATTAATAATTAAAGGTAAATTGAGCAAATGTGTCATTTCAGAATTGTCTATCAAACTGGTAGCCCTTCACATTAGTCGATACCCAAGAAGAAGCTCTCGGTGTCAAAAAGGTTGGTGACCCCTGATATATAGTATATAATATAGATGGGAACAATCCTTAAATTTATGGAACAAAAACTGTTCAATCAGGTGAAGAAGTTGTGTTTAGAAGTTGTAGAAGTGAAAGGAAGCAGTTTTGTGATGCAGTAAATCACAGCAGACTTTATAAAAATATAACTTACTGCACCAAATGTGTAGTAGCAGGCTAAGATAGATCATTACATTCAAGTTTGTTTATTTGTTTTTCCACATTTAATCATGCAAGGAAATAGAGGAGATTGTATGATATTTAGTTCTGATGTGTTTTAAGTTACCCAAATGACAGTAGCACTTTAATACTTTCGCTATTTATAAATGTTAAGATGAGGAACAGTGTTGCCAGATTGGTGAGTTTTCCAGTAGTTGTACAAAATCCACACAAAACTCTATAGTAAATACACAAATCTTACCAATAACTAAACAAATTAATTTATAACAACAATAATACTGTGGCGCATCACAGATTTTCAATATAATAAAGCAAATGAAATGTTCTTGTCTAAGGAAGGTTACGTTGTAACTACGTTGTAAACTATTTTCCATGTCTGTCATTTAACACAACAGAAGTCCACGTTTATTTCTATAGAGCTTTTCACAATGGACATTGTCTCAAAACAGCTTTACAGAACTTAAGAATTAAAGTGACTGATGTGTGTTTATCCCTGATGATGGAGCCTGGGGCGACTGTGGTGAAGGAAAAACTTCCTTAGATGAAGAAATCCTGAGAAGAAACCTTGAGAGGAACCAGACTCAGAAGGAGAAGTGAACTTTGTGTACTTGTAGCTATTTGGTTTGTTGTATAAATGTTATCGTAATTGTGATTTACATGATGTCTTACCAGTCAGATGGTGTGCAGCATCCTGGAGATGTTGTCTGATAAGAGTGTAGCTCCAACTCTGCTGGGGTGCAGGACATCAGGACGGAAAAACCTCAGACGCTCCCAGAAAAGATTTTAATTATCAACAAAGAGTAGTTTGTGTTCTCGACACCATGACTGTAGTCTCAGTTTGCCTCGGCCTGGTGTTGTTCATTCTGGCATGAAGGACAACTCCAAAGTTCTCGCTCAGTATCCCGGGTACCTACACAGCAAAATTGAGAACATGAGCACCAGGAAAACATCGAGTGGATGGATGGATGGACAGATGGACAGATGGAAGGAGGACGGACGGACGGACGGGAAATAACTAGAATGTGTCATTTCCTGAAGAAAATGTAAGTGTTGCTTGATGGTACAAAACTCCGGGTGTGAGTTGTTTTAGTGCCGACTCAAGACACGATCGTACTTTTAGAGACAAGCCTTTTTTTGATTCCTCACATGCCAGGTATTGCCCTTGTTTTTCCTAGGGGGTGGGCTAGTGACATCACGTGACATCATCACATGACCCAGCATTCAACTCCCCTCGCCAGGCCAAGTGTTTAGATGTGTCACACGTCTGTATCGCCGGAGTTTTCTTGTTTTGTGTTTTTTTGCGTGTCGTCACGTGTGAATGGATACGTCCAATGTTTTTTTTTTTTTTGTTAATGACAAAAAAATTTTTTACCAATTTTTATTTTTTATTTTTTTTTTTATGTTATATCCAACAAGGAATGAATCAAAATATTAATAAAGAAAAAACTGGAGACATAAATAAACAATGCACAGACCCAACATAAAACATTGTGCTCTTCAGTCCAAAACCTTTGGAGGAAAGCTTTTTACTACTATGTGCAACTTCATATTATAACACATACAGTTGTGCTGCAGAGCGAATACTGTCCAAGAAGATCACTCCAACAATCTCATTGTCTAAATGTCCAGCTTCTAGTCCTATACATTTTCTAGATTCCTTTTCTACAGTAGCACTTTTAAGAAGAAGGAGGATTATAGGGTGACGTATAAGAGTGTAAGAAGGTGCACACAGGTGGACTATGTTCTATGTAGGAGATGCAACCTGAAGGAGATTGGAGACTGTTTCAGTCAGATTAACCTAATAAAGACTGTATTTATTCTGATGTTGAAGATGAACTGTACATAAAGTCATCCCCTGTTTTCAGCTGAAGAAAATGCACTTCAGATTCAATTGTATTATGATTATGGTTTTGAAACTGCTAATTAGTGTAACTGAACTTACTTATTACACACCTTTTGATGTGCAGATGCCCTATGGGTCTGATCATTGTTTTTGCTTTGTTGTACCCTACTGTCATTTAATTCAGATTTAACGGTCACTTGTTCATGTGTCTGTAAAGTTGTTTGTTTTGTCCATTCTGTGCAACCAAACTTCAATCTAAATAAACTGTTTACACATCTGCCATGTTTTAATGTAGAAACTTTGTCCCAAAAAAATAAAAAAGAATTATTACATCTGACTGAAGACTGGATTAAATCCTGCACATTGACACATTATAGAACTATATGTACACATGACATGTGCACTAAAAAGAGTACTTTCTGGATAACACTTGTAGAGTAATCCACAGGAAAAACAACAGCAGAGGTGTTAAATGACCCTTAGTGTAAAACTTTTAGAACAATAGTCAGTGTAACAATCTACACTCTCAGTGTCATTTTCTAGCAGTACAGGGTGTCATTTTAACACTATCAATTCAACACTACATACAGTGTCATTTTAACTCTCCATAGATTGGAACCATATATGATCTTTAGTCGTGTTCAAATCAACAGTAAGTGTTAAATTCACACTGCTGATTTTACTGTGTAGGGTTTCTGGGCTCTCTGGATAATTTGTGCTCTGGACCCCCAGATATCTGATCTTTTTACTTCATGTAACAACAATCATTATTAACACTATCGTATGGTCTCTCACACACAGATCACTAAAACCCTGTCTGGATTATTATTATTATCTGAGTGATAATAAGATCATAAGAGTGAATAATAAGTTAACAGCAGCTCCAGACAGAAATGTGGATATTGGTTTAAACAGCGACAGAATCATTCCTGTAATATACAATACAACAGACAAACAGATAGATAGATAGATAGATAGATAGATAGATAGATAGATAGATAGATAGATAGATAGATAGATAGATAGATGATTTTATTTATTATAATAAACTTTTAAATAAAGTTTTAATTTCGCCCTTTTTATATTTATATTTAATAAAAATTGACGATTTCTTAGTGAATCGTGAATAATGAAGTCAATAATTAAATTAATTAAATCGTTGTTTCTTTTATATATTCTATTATATATTTAATAATTGTATAATAGCTCTCCTATTTTTTATATATGTAGAATATTATTAGATACTACATACATTGCTAGATTTATTATTATTATTATTATTATTATTATTAGAAAGATGATTATATTGATGATAAACTCTTGTACAGTTAAAGTGTAATTTTAATTACATTTGCGGTAATATAAAAAAAAAAAAACTGTACATCGGCGATTTTTGGAGTGGTAAAATGCTACCATCTAGTGGTAATATGAGGCATTGCAACCTGTCTTCGGGCGGTAATTTGGTCTTTTTCTCTGTTTCCACACGGACGGAGACAATTAAGCAAATAATAAAATAAAAATAATGGAATCCTTGTTTCTTTTCTGAATTCTATATTTTATTAACTATTTCATAATAGATATCCTATTATATGTATATAAAATATTATTAGATTCTGGATAAATAATTATTAGATACATTATTTTAGTTTTTATATTTATACAAGTATGTGTGTGTGTGTGTGTGTATATATATGTGTGTGTATATATATATATATATATATATATATATATATATATATATATATATATATATATATATATATATATATATATAATATATATTATACAGACCAAAAGTTTGGACACACCTTCTCATTCAAAGAGTTTTCTTTATTTTCATGACTATGAAAATTGCATCTTCACACTGAAGGCATCAAAACTATGAATGAACACATGTGGAATTATATATGGAATTATATACAAAACAAAAAGTGTGAAACAACTGAAAATGTCATTCTAGGTTCTTCAAAGTAGCCACCTTTTGCTTTGATTACTGCTTTGCACACTCTTGGCATTCTCTTGATGAGCTTCAAGAGGTAGTCACCTGAAATGGTCTTCCAACAGTCTTGAAGGAGTTCCCCGAGAGATGCTTGGCACTTGTTGGCCCTTTTGCCTTCACTCTGCGGTCCAGCTCACCCCTAAACCATCTCGATTGGGTTCAGGTCCGGTGACTGTGGAGGCCAGGTCATCTGGCGCAGCACCCCATCACTCTCCTTCTTGGTCAAATAGCCCTTGATGCCTTCAGTGTGACTCTACAATTTTCATAGTCATGAAAATAAAGAAAACTCTTTGAATGAGAAGGTGTGTCCAAACTTTTGGTCTGTACTGTATATATATAAAACATATCGGCGATTTTTGTAGTAGTAAAATGCTACCATCTAGTGGTTATATGAGACATTGCAACTTGTCATCGAGCGGTACTTTTGGTATTTTTGCTCTGTTTCCACACGGACGGTGTTCACTTTTCGGACCTTCTACAGTTTTTATCAGTAAAAACAATGTTTATTTTTTAATCACTGACCACAGACAAAGTAAACTATTTTTTTCCAGAATGCACACTTTGAAGCATGAGGCTATTTCAAGAGGAACACCACCCTCAAAAAGATCATGCTTTAAATATGGTGGGTCGCGTTTCAAGTTACTCGCTTTTTCAGTTTTTTTGACACCAAAGCAATGGGAACTACAGTAAAACCCTGTTGTACGAGCATATTTCGTTCTTGGAAATTGCTTGTAGGTCCATTTGCTCGTACGTTCGAACTGATTTCCCCCATTGGAATGAATGTAAAAGTTATTTAATCCGTTCCGAGATCTCATTCGATCACTTATTTCTGCACTTAAAAAGTATTTGTAGCCTATTTTAACAAACAAATACACCGCAAATTACCGTAATATAAACATACTTTAACCCTAACCCCATGTGGTAGTGGTTAATTGTGAGTGTGAATCGCGCACCACGCTCATAACCTCCTCGGTTTCCATTGTAATTCTATTTACTTTCGTTTTCGCAGCACCATCACTGATTTTCTTGGGAGACATTTTTCAAGATTTCTAGTGAAATAAAAATTTAAAACTATAAAAGTTACGTTTTTGCTGCACTGAACAACGAGAGCGACCGAGTGATACGTCATCAACTAAGCGACTGATGCGACCCTCCTCCGAAAACGGGGAACCTGCAGCATGGGTTTGCTCGTGCCTTCGAAATTTACTCGTGAAACAGAGTAAAATTTTGCGAGCAGGGTCGCTCGTATCTCCGTTTGCTCACACTATTAGTTGCTCGTACAACAGGATTTTACTGTACTTTGGTCATTCAGCACAGTTTGAACATGAAGTGAGTTTTCGTGTTTAGTCCTGAAGTTATATTCACCTGCCTGTACCTCATTCAACTAATAATCTGATCGTGGGCCAAGACAAAATCTGCATGGGTACTGCCCTGAAACATTTTCCACAAATCCCCCAATTGAATGTGCAGCTAAATCGTATGCTAACACACACTGTACGGTACCTTTTACATTTCTGCCAAGACTTGGAACAAAAATTCCTTCTAACTCGGAAGTATACAAGATCTTTCGGTAATGGTTTAAGAACCGCTGAATGGCTGCGTGTTTTGACATCAACTGCTTGACAAAACACTGCCAAATAAATGGAGGTCAAGTCAGACTGTAGCTGTGATGGAACATTCCCTAACACCCAGTACACAGATGTTATGTGTTTTTTTCTCGAGGTTAATAGTGGTTAATAGTGGATCATCAACATACAAAATTAAAGACTTAAAGTCTAGATTCATGTGTATTCAAGAAACTGCTCTCTTTAAAGTATAAACTATTCTAGAAAGATTTATACTGAAGTGTCACTTCACATTTGGAAATTTCAGTTCTTTTACTTTCAACAGCTTCTTCGTAAATATTCTTGTTGTTAAGTAATTGAGACAATGATTTTAGAATTGGAACATACTGAAAACTCCTTTTTGCCTTTGCATCAGTTATATACTCCACAGGTACAGCAACACTGAAATGTTCCACAAAATATCTTTTTCTTTTTTATGCACTGTTAAAGGGACCATCCACAAGTGCTGTAATTATTGTAATTATTTTCCCTAACACCCACATCCCCTTCACTAAATCCACAACTACACATGCAGCAACTATGCAATTCTTCTTCTTTCGGCTGCTCCCATTAGGGGGCGCCACAGCGGATCGTCAGTCTCTACACCCCCCTGTCCTCTACATCTGCCTCTTTCACACCATCTACCTGCATGTCTTCCCTCACCACATCCATAAACCTCCTCCTTGGTCTTCCTCTTTTCCTCCTTCCTGGTGGCTCCATCCTCAGCATTCTCCTACTGATATACCCCATGTCCCTCCCCTGCACATGTCCAAACCATCTCAATCTCTCCTCCCTCACCTTGTCTCCAAAACGTCCTACATGCGCTGTCCCTCTAATAAACTCATTTCTAATCCTGTCCATCCTCGTCACTCCCAATGAACATCTCAACATCTTCAGTTCTGCTACCTCCAGCTCTACCTCCTGTCTTTTTCTCAATGCCACTGTCTCTAAAAAATTCAACATCTCAGGTCTCACCACAGTCCTATAAACTTTCCCTTTCACTCTCACAGATACTCTTCTATCACAAATCACTCCTGCTATCACTCTTCTCCACCCACTCCACCCTGCCTGCACTCTTTTCTTCACTTCTCTAACACACTCTCCATTATTTTGCACTGTTGACCCCAGGTACCTGAACTCCTCCACCTCTTCCCCCTGCAACCTCACCCCTCCACTGTCCTCCCTCTCATTCACACACATGTACTCTGTCTTACTCCTACTGACTTTTATTCTCATTATACCTCCCAGTGTACCTCCACTTCTCCACCTGCTCCCTACTCTCACCACAAATAACAATATCATCCACAAACATCATTGTCCACTGAGATTCCTGTCGGACCTCATCCTTCAACCTGTCCATCACCACTGCAAACAAGGGAAAGGGCTCAGAGCCGATCCTTGATGCAGTTCCACCTCCAGATTGAACCAGTCTGTCATTCCTACCGCACATTTCACTGCTGTCACACTGTCCTCATACATGTCCTGCACCACCCTCACATACTTCTGACACACCAGATTTCCTCATCTCTAATTCCTTTCTCTAAATCCACAAGCACACAATGCAACTCCTTCTGACCTCTATACTTCTCCATCCTCATTCTCAAAGCAAATATGGCCTCTGTGGTGCTCTTCCTCACCATGAAACCATACTGTTGATCACAGATGGTCACCTCTTCTCTCAGCCTGGCTTCCACTACTCTTTCCCATAAATTCATGGTGTGACTGATTAATTACAGGGGAATAAAGTTGATCAGTCACACCATGAACCATGCTTTCGCCTCATCTCTCTTTACCTGCTACTGCATCTCCTTGTACTCTTGCCTACTTTTCTCATCACTCGTCCTCCTTCAGTTTCCATCTTATTCTTCTTTCAGTCCTCACTCTCCTCCTCTCCTTCTTTGCCTCGAAAACCATCCTACAGACCACCATCTGATGCCGTCTGGCTACACTGTCCCCTGCCATCACCTTACAGTCTCAAATCTCCTTTAGGTTGCATCTTTCCATCCACACCATGATTAACTTTCTTTCGGCTTCTCCCGTTAGGGGTCGCCACAGCGGATCCTCCGCACGTTTGATTTGGCACATGTTTTACGCTGGATGCCCTTCCTAACGCAACCCTCCCCAATTTATCCGGGCTTGGGACCGGCACTGAGAGTGGCTGGGGATGGTTCCCTGACCGGGAATCGAACCCGGGTCGCAGCGGTGAGAGCGCTGCATCTTAACCACTAGACCACCAGGGTCCACACCATGATTGAACAGTTTAAACTCCAATGTTCCTGGCCTTACTCCCTTTCCACTTGGTCTCCTGAACACAACATCTCTACCTTTCTCCTCTCCATCATATCAGCTACCTCTCTACCTTTACCAGTTAAAGTACCAACATTTAAAGTACCAACCCGAACCTCCACTCTCCTCCACTTCTCCTTTCCCTGCTGTCTCTGTAGATGACTTCCTCCTCTCCTTCTCCTCCTTCAGCCAACAGTAGCCCAATTTCCACCGGTACCCTGTCGGCTAACGATACCTGTGGCGGTCGTTGGTAACCCGGGCCTCGACCGATCCGGTATGAAATTCTGATTTGTGATCCGCATATTTGATTTGCCACATGTTATACGCTGATTGTCCATCATATCAAAACCCTCCACGTTTATCAGGGCTTGGGACCGGCACTAAGAGTGACCTGACTTGAAATGAAAGACTTTATAATTTCTTTTAATCATCAGAATATCTCAAATGTTTGTAGGGTTATTGCTATTATGACTCTGTTAATGTTGTTTTGTTATATATGCTGTTTAGGTGCATATGTTTACATGGAACTCTTAACTATACCTCGACTGGTACCACCTGTATTATATGTCTATGTATTTCACCTCAATGGGACTTTAGAGGAAGATTCTCCCCCCAGTTTTAACTGCATGTTTGTTTTTATGTTTTCTAGGAATGGAATTGATTCCAGAAAAAGAGATCCGCATCTTCAGGACTCTGCGTGTACACGAGCATTGAAAAATGGAGATCCCTGATCAGGGCACAGATCATGTGACCTCACCCTCAAAAGACTGGTAACCTGCCATGTTCTAGTGTTTTACAAATGAACTGTTCATATCTGCATTTTGGACTTTCTATAGAAATAATAACTAATATTTATGGTAAGAATAAAACTTTAGCACTCACTTAAAAAGTGGTTGAAATAATGTCCGACAACTGTTTATTTTTTGCCTTTTGATTAGTTTTTGTATTTATACTCCCATGTTTCCATTGTCTCTTTGAGAAGACTTCTTTGTTCCTGCTCTTAGCCTATTTCAGGCATGGTAGCATGTGTATATAAACAGCACTATGGAGATCTGCTACTATTAGCATTTTGTTGTATGTCAAGTTAAAAGACCAAGATTGTGTATTTTTAAAGGAACTATACTGCAGGGGTGTTTGGTTCCCTGGTGGTCTAGTGGTTAGGATGCGGCGCTCTCAACGCTGCGGACCGGGTTCAATCCCCGGTCAGGGAACCAAGCCCAGCCATTAGGGTTGCACAAGCCTTAGTGCCGGTCCCAAGCCCGGATAAATGGGGAGGGTTGCGTTAGAAAGGGCATCCAGCGTAAAAACATGTGCCAAATCAAACATGCGGATGATCCGCTGTGGCGCCCCCTAATGGGAGAAGCCGAAAGAAAGTTTTATACTGCAGGGGTGTTTGTTCCCTGTTCACAACCTGTGTTCTGTATGCTACTATTCCTAGTGTGTAAGAAGGGAGAAATATTATAATGAATTTTAAATAGAAATATTGTGATTATAACTTATTTTACAAATGTGTCTACAAATATTAGAAACAATGAAATTCTGTCTCATGTCCATTTCTATCATTTTAAACAGTAAAGGAAAGAGCAGGAGATCACACTCCCCAGAACCCAGCTGTGTCTCCATGAAGAGTGATTGGTCTATGGATCCTCCACAAAACTTCAGAAATGAAAACCCCTCACCTGTACACAGGTAACATCCCATAATTCTCATAGTTAAAGTCACAGTTATTGGCTGCACTACACCGTCATTAGCAGCAATTTAGAACATATGTTTACAATATGTTGAGACCTGCCAGGATGTTCTTTGTAGGAGATGCAACCCAAAGGAGATTGTAGACTGTATGGTGTGGGCAGGAGACTGTGTAGCTAGACAGCATCGAATGGTGGTCTGTAGGATGGTTTTGGAGGTGAAGACTAAAAGAAGAATAAGATGGTGGAAACTGAAGGTGGAAGACTGTAGTGTGAGATTCAGGGAAGAGGTCAGACATTGGCTCAGTGGTGGTGAGGAGGTGCTGGATATTTGGGTAACTACTGCAGAAGTGATAAGGGAGACAGTTAGAAAGGTATTTGGAGTGACCTCTGTGAGGAGAGTGTGTTGAGAAGATGGAGGGAGTATCTTGAGCAGCTGATGAACGAGGAAAATAAGAGAGAGAGGGTTGGATGGTGTGGAGATGGTGAAGCACTAAGTGAATAGGATTAGTAAGGAGGAAGTGAGAGCAGCGATTAAGAGGATGAAGAGTGGAAAGTCGGTTGGACCAGATGACATACCGTTAGAAGCGTGGAGATGTTTATTAGAGATGCAGTGGAGTTTTTAACAAGATTGTTTAACAGGATTCTGGAAGATGAAAGGATGCCTGAGGAATGGAGAAGGAGTGTGCTGGTACCGATCTTTAAGAATAAGGGAGATGTGCAGATCTGCAATAACTACAGGGGAATTAAGTTGATCAGTCACACCATGAAGTTATGGGAAAGAGTAGTGGAAGCCAGGCTGAGAGAAGAGGTGACCATCTGTGAGCAACAGTATAGTTTCATGCCGAGGAAGAGCACCACAGATGCATTATTTGCTTTGAGAATGTTGATAGAGAAGGTCAGAAGGTGTTGCATTGTGTGTTTGTGGATTTAGAGAAAGCGTACGACAGGGTGGAGAGAGGAGTTGTGGTATTGTATGAGGAAGTCAGGTGTGTCAGAGAAGTATGTGAGGGTGGTGCAGGACATGTATGAGGACAGTATGACAGCAGTGACGTGTGCAGTAGGAACGACAGACTGGTTCATGGTGGAGGTTGGACTGCATCAAGGATCAGCTCTGAGCCCTTTTCTGTTTGCAGTGGTGATGGACAGGTTGACGGACGAGGTCAGACAGGAGTCTCTGTGGACTATGATGTTTGTGGATGATATTGTTATTTGTGGTAAGAGTAGGGAGCAGGTGGAGAAGAGGCTGGGGAGGTGGAGGAATAACGGGGAGTTTGTTAGAGAAGTAAAGAAAAGAGTGCAGGCAGGGTGACATGGGTGGAGAAGAGTGATAGCAGGAGTGGTTTGTGATAGAAGAGTACAAGAAAAGATCTGTGTTACTGTGTGTGTGTGTGTGTGTGTGTGTGTGTGTGTCGGCTTGAGTACTGGTAATATTGTGATATCTTACGATACAAATTCATCTAAAAAATATAAACAATGAAATTCTGTCTTATGTCCATTTCTATCAGTTTAAACAGTAAACAAAAGAGAAAGAGATCACACTCAGCAGAACCCAGCTGTGTCTCCATGAAGAGTGATGGGTCTATGGATCCTCCTCAAAACTTCAGAACTGGAATCTTTCTTTACCTGTACACAGGAAACATCCCATGATTCTCATAGTTAAAGTCACAGTTAATGACTAAAGCTGGAATTGTGATCTATTATATAATTTTCATCTTTTACTCTCAAATCCAAATGTCTTCAGTGTCGAGCAAAAACCCAAAGACCTGGAGAATAGAAAAGTAGGAAAACGTGTGAAATGAAAACAGGAGCACATTTAATTCTTCAGGTGCACAATGTTGGAGTTGTATTCAGCTCTGTGTTCTCCAAGTGTTCCTGCTCTCACTACAATCATTGTAGTACAATTTGTGTTCAGGTTTAGACTCCAGTATTAAAGTGAGGAACGTTGAGATCTTTAACACTTGTTGTTTTTGTTCCCAGTGTTCTACAGAAGGCAGGAGACAGAAGAGAGAAGAACATCATCACAGCTACAGGGTACGATCAAAACCAACACCATGACTGTGACACTGACACACTGCTATTCTAAAGCTCTCTGCTGTTAGTAACTACAAAGTGATTAGATGATAGTGTGTGTGTGTCCCAGTGTGAGTACGAGGAAAGATGTGTGTTACCATGTGTGTGTGTGTGTGTCTCTGCATGAGTACGAGGAAAGATGTGCGTTACTGTGTGTGTGTGTGTGTGTGTGTCTCTGCATGAGTACGAGGAAAGATGTGCATTACTGTGTGTGTGTGTGTGTGTGTCTCTCTCTGCATGAGTACGAGGAAAGATGTGCGTTATCGTGAGTGTGTGTTTCCCTGCATGAGTATTAGGAAAGATGTGTGTCACCGCGATTGTGTTACACCAGTTCAGTGTTGATCTGCTCGGTATTCACCTGCACCTGGTCTCCGCGCTGCACACCAGAAAGTCACGTGACACACGTCATACAATTGCACAAACAAGCATCACAATTGTATTACAATTAATTGTGCAACACTATTTCAAGTTAAATGTAACAAATTTGTGGAGTTAACAGAAATATTGTGATACTTTATTATACAAATTTATCTACAAATCTTTAAACAATAATATTCTGTCTCATGTCCATTTCTATCATTTTAAACAGTAAAGGAAAGAGCAGGAGATCACACTCCCCAGAACCCAGCTGTGTTTCCATGAAGAGTGATTGGTCTATGGATCCTCCTCAAAACTTCAGAAATGAAAACCCCTCACCTGTACACAGGTAACATCCCATAATTCTCATAGTTAAAGTCACAGTTAATGGCTGCACTACACCGTCATTAGCAGCTATTAAGAATATATGATTGCAATATGTTGAGACCTGCCAGGATGTTCGCATCTCCTGCCTTGGGTCAGTTTAGAGGGCATATTTTTAATGTATTTGTGGTGTTTTAAAGCCTAGTTTTAACTCGTGTTTCTCCTTTTGATTGGCGTTGCAACTGATTATCTGTCTCCACACCCCCCTGTCCTCTACATCTGCCTCTTTCAAACCAACTACCTGCATGTCTTCCCTCACCACATCCATAAACCTCCTCCTTGGTCTTCCTCTTTTCCTCCTTCCTGGTGTCTCCATCCTCAGCATTCTCCTACTGATATACCCCATGTCCCTCCTCTGCACAAGTCCAAACCATCTCAATCTCACCTCTCTCACCTTGTCTCCAAAATGTCCTACATGCACTGTCCCTCTAATAAACTCATTTCTAATCCTTTCCATCGCTGTCCCCCCTAAAGAAAACCTCAACATCTTCAGCTCTGCTACCTCCAGCTCCACCTCCTGTCTTTTACTCAATGCCACTGTCTCTAATCCATACAACATCTCAGGTCTCACCACAGTCCTATAAACTTTCCCTTTCACTCTCACAGATACTCTTCTATCACAACAGATAATGTTTAAAATATTAAAGTAAAATTCCAATATAAGCAACAAAAACCCACAGGAAACAATATCTACTACTAATACTAGTAATAATAATAATAATAATAAGCAGCATTTGGGGCCAAGCACTCTGTCTCAGTGAACAGAATGTTCTGTAGACCCTCCCTAATCAGTGTATCAAATTTTGAACTGGTTCTCTTTCACCTTCAAATACACCTTATTTAAAACAAGAAAAGAAAATTATTATTATTATTACTATTACTAATTAATTAATTCATTTATTTTAAAACCACTTCCCAAAACCATGTCAGTAGGTCTGAATAATGATCAGCTATTTTAAAAGTTTGGAAAAAAGTTTTCTAAACAGATTTTGTTGATTGTAAGTAAAAATGGTGTGTTTCTAAAAAAAATAGCCAATAATTAAAGCCATGATGTGAGACGTGTCTCCATACAGGCTTCACAAGATCAATACTGTCATGTGTCAGGAAACTCAGCACAGGAATAAACTCAGTGTTCACTGCCCAGAATTGTTGAGTTTGTCTGCTGATTAGTTTGACGTATATGTTGTTTGTTGCAGCTCTTAGTTTATACCAAGCCGTGTTTTTCCAGCCATGGTAGCATTAATATAAAGGGTTTATGGTAACTATTTTCAGATCTGCTGTGAATTCTCTACAGATTGAAAATGTTTTAGCAGTAATGTACTACAGGCATTTCATTGTGTTGTTTCATTAGAGCTGCATGATTTGGGGAAAAATGTCCTGTTGTGATGCTTATGGTCAACATTGGGATTGCGATATAATAAACGGTGGCATGAGTACACTAGATTGGTTATTAGGAAATTGCACACAGATTAGTGATAATGCTGAAATATGTATTTGTAAAACTACATAAAACTAAAGCTTTAAATATGAAATAGCATTTGCATTAGTATAAACATTTACAGTTAAAGCTGAATGAAATAAAACAACAAATAAAAACCAATTTCTCACAAAAATAAGATATTTGAAACAAACAGGGAACGTCCTGCCGCTGCCCATTTCCATTATTTAGCTGTTTTTCTGCTGAAGTTTAAGATACAGGACGTGTTTACACACTTAAATTCAGGCCATTTTGCAGTCATTATTATTAAATGTGTTTGTGTGTTTTGATGGAAGATTGCTGATGATGTGTGTGGTGTGGGAGTGGAGCATTGTGGTGGGGTTACAATAGGAATCTTGTCCAGGGAGAGAGAGAGAGAGAGAGCATGCAGAGCTGACTAATAGAGAGAGAGAGAGATATACCAGGCAGAGCTGACGGTGTGTATGCAGGTTATACGTTGGTGTGAAGGAAAGATGTGCGTTACTGCAGTGTGTGTGTGTGTGTGTGTGTGTGTGTGTGTGTGTGTCCACGAGAAAAAATGTGCATTACCACAAGTGTGTGTTTGTGTGTCCCGGTGTGAGTACAAGGAAAGGTATGCGTTACCGCGAGTGTGTAATCTATTTGTTGTTTTTGTTTAATTAATTAAATCGCAATGTTGTCGTCATAGAATCGCACAAACAAACATCACAATTGTGATATAATTAATCGTGCAACACTATTTCAAGTTAAATGTAACAAATTTGAGGAGTTAACAGAAATATTGTGATACATTATGATAAAAATTCATCTACAAATTTTTAAACAATGAAATTCTGTCTCATGTCCATTTTAAACAGTAAAGGAAAGAGAGAGAGATCACACTCAGCAGAACCCAGCTGTGTTTCCATGAAGAGTGATGGGTCTATGGATCCTCCTCAAAACTTCAGAACTGGTATCTCCTCACCTGTACACAGGTAACATCCCATAATTTTCATAGTTAAAGATAAGATAAGATATACCTTTATTCCTCCCACAGTGGGGAAATTTCTTTGTTAAAGCAGCAAGAAAAGAATAAAAAATAAATGCAAATATATAAAAGAATAGACACACTATAGTATACAAGTATATACACAACACAATGTATAAATACAAATAAGGAAGAAGTACGTATTGCAGGTAGTATTGCACACAGGTGGCATTGCACGTATTGCAGGTTATATTGCACATATTGCAGGTTATATTGCACATATTGCAGATTATATTGCACGTATTGCAGGTTATATTGCACGTATTGCAGGTTATATTGCACGTATTGCAGGTAATATTGCACGTATTGCAGGTTATATTGCACGTATTGCAGGTAATATTGCACGTATTGCAGGTTATATTGCACATATTGGAGGTTATATTGCACACAGGTAGTATTATTACAAAGACCTGGACTTCCTGTTCCAATACTTTTGGAGGTTTGTGTAGGAAGAATAGAAAAGTAGGAAAACGTGTGAAATGAAAACAGGAGCACATTTAATTCTCCAGGTGCACAATGTTGGAGTTGTATTCAGCTCTGTGTTCTCCAAGTGTTCCTGCTCTCACTACAATTATTGTAGTACAATTTGTGTTCAGGTTTAGACTCCAGTATTAAAGTGAGGAACGTTGAGATCTTTAACACTTGTTGTTTTTGTTCCCAGTGTTCTACAGAAGGCAGGAGACAGAAGAGAGAAGAACATCATCACAGCTACAGGGTACGATCAAAACCAACACCATGACTGTGACACTGACACACTGCTATTCTAAAGCTCTCTGCTGTTAGTAACTACAGAGTGATTAAATGATACGAGTGTGTGTGTGTGTGTGTCCCGGTGTGAGTACGAGGAAAGATGTGCGTTACCGTGTGTGTGTGTGTGTCTCTGCATGAGTATGAGGAAAGATGTGCGTTACCGTGTGTGTGTGTGTGTGTGTGTCTCTGCATGAGTATGAGGAAAGATGTGTGTTACCGCGATTGTGTGACACCAGTTCAGTGTCGATCTGCTCGGTATTCGGCATCTCCTGCCTTGGGTCAATTTAGAGGGCATATTTTTTCTGTGTTTGTGGTGTTTTAAAGGCTAGTTTTAACTCTTGTCTCTCTCCTTTTGATTGGCGTTGCCCGACACTGAAACAGAGTGCACAGCACCCTCCGTCCTCCACTCATTATTTGGCGCTCATGCACGCACCTGCTGCCACAAACATAATTACTGTAAAGTTTATACATTGCAGTAGTGTAAATTGCTCTGTTTTGCTCAATTAAGTACTGTAATTAATGAAATGAACAGATTAGTGTATATTACCCCATAGTGATCACCATTCTTGAGACTCCTGGGTAAGCTTGGCCATTTCTCAACTTACCACATTTTCAAGTTATGATGGGGTCATTGTCGCTTATCTCCATCATTAGTTCTGGAACAACAAATATTTATAAATGTTACAATGAATTACAGATGATGTCAAAACTTTTTCTTTTTCTTTCGGCTGCTCCCATTAGGGGGCACCACAACTGATTATCTGTCTCCATACCCCACTGTCCTCTACATCTGCCCGTTTCAAACCAACTACCTGCATGTTTTCCCTCACCACAGCCATAAACCTCCTCCTTGGTCTTCTTCTTTTCCTCCTTCCTGGTGGCTCCATCCTCAGCATTCTCCTACTGATATACCCCATGTCCCTCCTCTGCACATGTCCAAACCATCTCAATCTCACCTCCCTCACCTTATAAATAAGGTGAATAAACTCATTTCTAATCCTTTCCATCCTCGTCACTTCCAACGAAAACCTTAACATCTTCAGCTCTGCTACCTCCAGCTCCACCTCCGTTCTTTTACTCAATGCCACTGTCTCTAAACCATACAACATCTCAGGTCTCACCACAGTCCTATAAACTTTCCCTTTCACTCTCTCAGATACTCTTCTATCACAACAGATAATGTCTAAAATATTAGAGTAAAATTCCAATATAAGCAACAAAAACCCACAGGAAACAATATCTACTACTACTTGTCAGCCGACAGCGCGCGCACTTCCGGCAATACAACTTCCGGTAGTCCAACTTCCGCTTCCGGCACGACGCGGCGGCCATCTTTTGTGTGTATAAATAGACGCCGGCTCCTGTTATCCCTTGCCAGATTGCTTTTTGGCTTCGTGTATGTTTTTTTGGGACTTTCTTGCAATTTTTTTCTCTGTGGATTATTTTTGCTTTCTCTTTGTATGTCTCTTTTTTTTCCCCGGTTTTTGGACGTTTGTTTGTTAATGTTTTCTGTGTTCTTCCGGTCTCTTCTGCCCTGCTCCTGGTTTGTTGTTTTTGTTTTTTGCTTTTTTTGCTCTTTGTTTTTTTTCCCATGCTCTTGTTAAGGGAAGTGCTTTAGTTTACGGACTGTTTTTTGCCTCTTTTGTTTTTTCCCTAATTAAAGACTGCCTTTTGAATGTCTCCCGTGTCCTGCATTTGGGTCCTTCCTCTCGCGGCCCTGACAGAACAATCTGGCCAACTATGGACCCCACGGACGCACAGGATTTAAGGGAGAGTATAGACTCTTTGAAGCAAATCTGCGTCACCCATGATCGGCAGCTACGTGAGATTGGTTCGGCACTTCAAGATTTCATGCAGTGCGCAGCTCAAAATCCCAGTACCTCGGCTGTAGCCACACCCGTTGCCTCACCTGCACCATCAACCGAGATGGAACCTGCTCCGGTAGTGGTTAGTTCCCGTGAACCTCACCTAACACCACCGGCACGTTTCTCCGGGATACCAGGACACTGCCGCCCCTTCCTCACTCAGTGCGGCATTATCTTTCAACTTCAACCCTCTTCTTTTCCCACCGAAGTAGCCAAGGTGGCCTATGTGATTTCCCTGCTATCAGGTCCCGCTCTCCAGTGGGCCACCGCTGAGTGGAAGAACCAGACCACCCACTGCATGTCTTTCTCCTCCTTCCCAGGCGAACTCCGGAAAATTTTCGACTCCGCCTCTCCTCGTCACGATGCGGCTCGCTTGCTGTTTTCTGCCACTCAAGGTAGGCGTTCGGTGGCTGAATTTGCCGCTGAGTTCTGCACCGCTGCTACGGATAGCGGATGAAACCCCACTGCCCTCTATGACGCCTTCTATCGTGGTTTGGCTGCTGAAGTTAAAGATGAGTTAGCCGCCTGGGAACTTCCATCGGGCTTAGATGGCCTCATTGCCCTCGCTTCGCGAATTGACAGACGCCTGCAGGAGCGGCGTTTGGAGCACACTTCTCGGCGCTCCGATCGTCACCGCTCTTCCCCGCAATACCGACGTCGAACACTCCCTTGTGACACTACTGTACCAGAACCCCACTCTCCACCCCGTCCTATGGAAATTGGCCGCCGACACCTATCCCCAAATGAAAAGGAGAGGCGTCGCTCCAGAGGCTTGTGTCTCTACTGTGGGGAGGCTGGACACATGGTGGTTTCCTGCCCAGTAAAAGATCGGGCTCGTCGCTGATGGAGAGGTCCTCCCCGAGCCAAATTCTTCCTGCCCTCTCCAAACCACTCCTAGACATCCGCATCCTCTCTGGCGGACAGGAGCACCAGCTTGCGGCTTTTGTGGATTCAGGGGCAGACTCAGAGTTTCTGGATCAGGATCTAGTTCAGCAGTTGAGGATTGAGACCGAATCCTTGCCAGCCACCCTTCAAGTTCAAGCCCTCGACGGCCATCCCCTTTATCAGGCAACCTGTCGCACTAAGCCCATCCGGGTCACCAATGCCGATCAACATCAGGAGTGGCATCCTTTTTGGTCATTTCTTCCCCTCACACCCCGGTCATGCTCGGTTTTCCCTGGCTGCAGAAACACAACCCCCGCCTGGATTGGTCCACGGGTGAAGTCTTAGAGTGGGGAACCTTCTGCCATTCCCACTGTTCTTTTGAGACCTTGGACCTTGACTCAATTCCCTCTGTGTATCACAACCTAGGTCAGGTATTTAGCAAGGCCCGAGCTTCCTCCTTACCTGCTCATCGGCCATATGACTGCGCCATCGACCTCCTACCCGGGTCCTCGCCCCCCCGGGGACGTTTGTATCACCTGTCGGGCCCCGAGCAAAAAGCCATGACGCAGTACATTCAGGACTCACTTGCTACTGGCCTTATTCGCCCTTCCTCCTCCCCTGCCGGTGTGGGGTTCTTTTTTGTTGAGAAGAAGGATGGGACTTTATGCCCCTGCATCGATTATTGTGGTCTCAATAGCATCACCATCAAGAACCGCTATCCGCTCCCCTTAATGGATATGGCGTTCGAACAGCTCCAAGGAGCTTCCATTTTCACTAAACTGGACCTTAGAAACGCATACCATCTCGTTCGCATCCGGGAAGGGGATGAGTGGAAGACGGCTTTCAACACCCCGTCGGATCACTATGAGTATTTGGTCATGCCGTTTGGCCTCACCAATGCGCCAGCGGTTTTCCAGACTCTTATTAATGACGTGCTGCGTGATATGTTGAACCGTTATGTTTTTGTAGATCTGGACGACATCTTAGTGTTCTCCCGATCTCTGGATGAGCATGTCGGCCACGTTCGTTTGCTACTCCAGCGTCTCCTCCAGAATGGTCTGTACGTCAAAGCGGAGAAATGTGAGTTCCATGTCTCTAGCACCTCCTTCCTGGGATTCACTCTTGCCGCGGGGAGCATAAGTATGGATCCTGCCAGGATCAGAGCTGTCAAGGAATGGCCCACACCCTCCTCTAGGAAGCAGCTGCAGAGGTTCCTGGGGTTCTCCAACTTTTTCCGGAGATTTATTAGAGGCTACAGTACAGTTGCTGCCCCTCTTCACCAACTGACCTCCTCCCGCCGGTCCTTTTCATGGCCTCCCGAGGCGGAGCGAGCTTTCATTAGACTCAAAGACCTCTTCACCTCTGCCCCGGTCCTGGTTTTTCCCGATCCCTCTCGCCAGTTCATCGTGGAAGTCGATGCCTCTGACCTAGGGGTAGGCGCTGTACTGTCCCAGAGGGGCGCTACTGATAACAAGTTGCACCCTTGCGCCTTCTTCTCCCGCCGTCTTAACCAAGCTGAACGTAATTACCCCATTGGTGAGCGGGAGCTCCTGGCCGTCAAGCTTGCCCTAGAAGAATGGCGACACTGGTTAGAGGGGGCTGAGACCCCTTTCTTGGTCTGGACTGATCACCGCAACCTGGAGTACCTACCCTCTGCCAAGCGCCTCAATCCTCGCCAGGCTCGCTGGGGACTTTTTTTCGGCAGGTTAAATTTCCCTCTCTCCTACCGCCCAGAATCTAAGAATGGGAAGCCTGACGCTCTTTCCAGGTTACACTCCCCTGTGGAGGAAGAAGAATCCACCTTCACATCCATACTTCCTCCTTCAGTTACCGTGCGTGCCCTGGACCTTGACCTCGAGGCTAGGGTTAAACTTGCCACTATGGACCAGCCGGTTCCCGAGGGTTGCCCTACTAACAGACTCTTTGTTCCCGAGCAGCTGCGGTCCCAAGTCCTCCAGTGGTGTCACGGCTCACCTCTGTTTTGTCATCCCGGGTTTCCTCGAACTCTGTCCGTCCTCCGGCAGCGGTTCTGGTGGCCCACTGTCCGGAAAGATGTCCGTGAATTTGTTGCCGCCTGTCCCACCTGCATGCAACACAAGAATCCCAAGGGCCGTTCAGTGGGGTTACTACGTCCACTTCCTGTGCCTAAACGCCCCTGGTCTCACATTGCCCTGGATTTTGTTACCGGTCTCCCCCCCTCCGCCAGAAGCACAGTCATTCTCAGTTGGAGGAGGACCCGCACTGCACTTCTTAGAGCTTCCCAAAGCTATGCTCGCTGGGCCAACCGGAGGCGCTGTCCTGCAGCCCATTATCGGGTTGGTCAAAAGGTGTGGCTTTCCACTCGGGACCTTCCTCTCAAGGCTGTGTGTCGCAAGCTCGCCCCGCGTTTTCTGGGACCATTCCCCATCTCCATGGTTAATAACCCGGTTGCTGTGCGCCTCAGACTGCCCAGGGCCCTTCGGATCCATCCTACGTTCCATGTTTCCCGGCTCCGGCCTGTCAGGGCATGTTCCTTGGTGCCCTCCGCCGGGCCCCCACCACCCGCTCGGGTCGTCGACAGGGGTCCCGCCTATACGGTGCGTTGTTTGCTCCGCTCCCGCCGTCGGGGTAGAGGCCTCCAATATCTTGTGGACTGGGAGGGCTATGGCCCGGAGGAGCGCTCCTGGGTTCCTGCGCGGCATGTTCTGGACCGCAGCCTCATTTCTCAGTTTCATCGGGACCATCCTGAGTAGGGTCGTCTGGAGCCGCCTTGGGGAGGGGGGTACTGTCAGCCGGCAGCGCGCGCACTTCCGGTAATACAACTTCCGGTAGTCCAACTTCTGCTTCCGGTGCGGCGCCGGCACGACGCGGCGGCCATCTTTTGTGTGTATAAATAGACGCCGGCTCCTGTTATCCCTTGCCAGATTGTCTTTTGGCTTCGTGTATGTTTTTTTGGGACTTTCTTGCCGTTTTTTCTCTGTGGATTATTTTTGCTTTCTCTTTGTATGTCTCTTTTTATCCCCGGTTTTTGGACGTTTGTTTGTTATTGTCTCTTCTGCCCTGCTCCTGGTTTGTTGTTTTTGTTTTTTGCCCTTTTTGCTCTTTGTTTTTTTTCCCGTGCTCTTGTTAAGATATTTTGTTGATTGTAAGTAAAAATGTTGTGTTTCTAAAAAAATTAGGCAATAATTATAGCCATGATGTAAGACGTGTCTCCATACAGGCTTCACAAGATCAATACTGTCATGTGTCAGGAAACTCAGCACAGGAATAAACTCAGTGTTCACTGCCCAGAATTGTTGAGTTTGTCTGCTGATTAGTTTGTGGATTTATTGACTATTTGTGACGTATATGTTGTTTGTTGCAGCTCTTAGTTTATACCAAGCCGTGTTTTTCCAGCCATGGTAGCATTAATATAAAGGGTTCATGGTAACTATTTTCAGATCTGCTGTGAATTCTCTACAGTCTGAAAATGTTGAGCAGTAATGATAAAGATGATAGAAAACCTCCAGTAGAATAAAGTAAATCCACAGTGAGAACATCATAAAGATCTATCTAGCAGGAAAAATGTGAACTTCTACTCTAATCATTGGAGCCCATGTCTTACCATGTCTTTCTTCTTCACCCTGTCACAGACACGACCCAGAATCCACTGCTGCAGATGAATTCCAGAAGAAGTTCAAGTTCAATCTGGTGAAGAAGTTTCAGTGTTTGAATGGATTGATGCTTAAGCAGGAAAACCGAACACTCCTGAATGAGATCTACACAGAGCTCTACATCATAGAGGGAGACAGTGGAGACGTCAATAAAGAACATGAGGTGAAACAGATCGAGGCAGCATCCAGGAGGAACCCAACTGAGGACACACCAATTAAATGCAGTGACATCTTTAAACTCCTACCTGTACAGGACAAAGCACCCATCAAGAACGTTCTGACTAAGGGAGTAGCTGGAATTGGAAAAACAGTTTCTGTGCAGAAGTTTGTTCTGGACTGGGCTGAAGGGAAAACAAATCAGGACGTCCACCTCATATTCCCACTTCCTTTCAGAGAGCTAAATTTGATAAAGGAGCAGAAACTGAGTCTGGTGGAGCTCCTTCATGTGTTTTTTAAGGAGATGAAAGAAATTGACATTTCCAGGTTGGAGAAGGTTTTGTTCATTTTTGATGGTTTGGATGAGTGTCGTTTTCCTCTGGATTTCCAGAAGACAGTGAGCGTGTGTGATGTAAGTGAATCAGCACCAGTGCATGTGCTGCTGATAAACCTGATCAAAGGGAACCTGCTTCCCTCTGCTCTCATCTGGATCACCTCCAGACCAGCAGCAGCTGATCAAATCCCCTCTGAGTGTGTCCATCGAGTCACAGAGGTACGAGGGTTTAATGGCCCTCAGAAGGAGGAGTACTTCAGGAAGAGGATCAGTGATCAGAACCTGGCCAATAAGATCATCACACACCTGAAGTCATTAAGAAGCCTCTACATCATGTGCCACATCCCAGTGTTCTGCTGGATTTCAGCTGCTGTTCTAGAGAGAATGTTGGGTGAAGCAGAGAGTGGAGAGATCCCCAAGACTCTGACTCAAATGTACACACACTTCCTCATCATTCAGACCAACATCATAAGAGAGAAGTACCTACAGAAGCAGGAGAGCGATGAAGAAATGCTACTCAAACTGGGGAAACTGGCTTTCCAGCAGCTGAAGAAACAAAACCTGATCTTCTATGAGGAAGACCTGAGAGAGTGTGGCATTGATGTGACAGAAGCAGCAGTGTATTCAGGTGTGTGTACGCAGATCTTCAGCGAGGAGTTTGGGCTTCACCAGAGTAAAGTGTACTGCTTTGTTCATCTGAGCATTCAGGAACATCTCGCAGCTCTGTATGTGCACCTGACCTTCATGAAGGATCAGCGAAATGTTCTTAAACAGAATCAGGTCTGTAGGACACTTTCAGATGTACACAGGAGTGCTGTAGATCAGGCTTTATACAGTCAGACTGGACATCTGGATCTTTTTCTCCGCTTTTTTCTGGGTCTCTCACTCGAGTCCAATCAGAAACTTTTAAATTTCTTAGTAACACAGACAGGAAGTAGCTCCCAGAACAAAGAGAAAACCGTTCAGTACATCAAGAAGAAGATCAGTGAAGATCTTCCTGCAGAGAAATCCATCAATCTGCTCCACTGTCTGAATGAACTGGGTGATGATTCTCTAGTGGAGGAAATCCAGCAGTATCTGAAATCTGGAGCACAAAGTGAACTTTCTCCTTCACAGTGGTCTGCTCTGGTGTTTTTGTTACTGACATCAGCACAGGATCTGGAGGAATTTGACCTGAATAAATACATCACTCCAGATAAGATCAGAGATGGTATTCTTGTGAGAGTGATGCCTGTGATTGCAGCATCCAGAAAAGCAATGTAAGTGAAGCTGAATGAAATTGTTCTACTGTTCCAGTGTTGAGAACAAATCAAAGGTCTGAGCTGTTCAGATGAATCGAACTCTGCAGGACTCTTTAGACTTTTTCCTTTCTCCTCTTAGAAACCTTTTAGATCAGACTCTCTTACTTTCCCATTTGGATTCCAGGATCTCTTCCTTCATGTTTATACAACGTGTGTGTGATGATGTTCCTCAGCTGAAACTCTCGCCAAGCCAAATCTGAACATCTCCGACTGTCAATTCTTATTATTCTACCATTTAATCATTGTGTTCAACTGATGTGTGTGATGTTGGAAGTGAGACGCTGTTGTGAAGCTTTGAGAACTTGTGATCTTCTGCATTTCTGTTCATTATCTTTTATTTCCTTCAGTATCAGATGCAATACAATTACAAAGAGAAGTGCAAAAGCTCTGACCTCAGTGCTCAACTCAGAAACCTCCAGTCTGAGAGAACTGCATCTGACGGTCAATACACTGAATCTGTCTAGGAATAATCTAGAAGACTCAGGAGTGAAGCGTCTCTCTGCTCTACTGGAGAATCCTGAGTGTAAAGTGAAAGATCTGAGGTAAGATCATCTCTCTGAGAGACACAAGAAGTCACTAAAAGCTGCAGTGAATTGTTGTATACAGTGTTGTTTTTCAGGTGAAATTTGCTGTAGCAGTACAACATCCAGAACAAATCTATCAGTAATGAAACTTCTCACTTCCACTAATCATTAATGCACTGAGAATTAGATCCATGTGTGAATAAAACTCCAGTTCAACAGAGAGAAAGAACCTGATTCATGACTTTGAACAGAAAGCAGCAATACCTTTACACCTCTTGTACACATAATGACAGGAATCTCAATCACAGCAATAATCATTGGTCAGGTTTAATATTATCTTGTGATTGGACAAGAGAAGGGAGACGGTCCACCATAACACACACCATCATCTTCAAATCATCATCATTGCTTTTTCAACCTGTTTCTAGACGTCTTACCATATTATTATTCTTCATTGTCAGAGATTCCCCTCTGCTCCGTTTGTAGAATGATGAAGTGTGTGTCAGCTTGCATTGCTCTGGACTTCCCAGTTCCATTCTCTGTTTCTCAGAGCGACGTGTGTTTGTGCTGCTGCTCTCCTTTATCTCATCATCATCTTAAAAAAAAAAAAACGCCACCTAGAGGGTTAATTGTGTGAATCATGGCGGATTTGGTGTTTGATTTGAGACTTGGCGCAAAAATAAAACAAATGTTTACTGATTAAAAATATTTTTGGGTGGAGTTTATTTATTTATTTTATATCTAAGTAAAGAAAGCATGTCATGAATAAATGTATGTTTTGTGATCCAATTTCACCTCTTTTATATATTGTTATTTATTTATATGTTTATATTTTTTATAAAACCCAGCCATTAGGGGCACAAGCCAGTGCACTCTTAGTGCCGGTCCCAAGCCCGGGTAAATGGGGAGGGTTGCGTTAGGAAGGGCATCCAGCGTAAAACATGTGCCAAATCAAATATGCGGATCACAAAGGAGAATTTCATACCGGATCGGTCGAGGCCCGGGTTAACAACGACCGCCACAGGTATCGTTAGCCGACAGGGTACCGGTGGAAATTGGGCTACTGTTGGCCGAAGGAGGAGAAGGAGAGGAGGAAGACGTCTACAGAGACGGCAGGGAAAGGAGCAGTGCAGGAGAGTGGAGGTTAGGGTTGGTACTTTAAATGTTGGTACTATGACGGGTAAAGGGAGAGAGATAGCTGATATGATGGAGAGGAGAAAGGTAGGTATGCTGTGTGTTCAGGAGACCAAGTGGAAAGGGAGTAAGGCCAGGAACATTGGAGGTGGGTTTAAACTGTTTTATCATGGTGTGGATGGAAAGAGAAATGGTGTAGGGGTGATTCTGAAGGAAGAGTACAGTAAGAGTGTAGTGGAGGTGAAGAGAGTTTCTGATAGGGTGATGATCGTGAAGGTGGAAGTTGAAGGATGATGATAAATGTCATCAGTGCCTATGCTCCACAAGTTGGCTGTGAGATGGAGGAAAAGGAAAGATTCTGGAGTGAATTAGATGACGTGGTAGATGGTGTACCTAGGAAAGAACGATTGGTGATTGGGGCAGACTTTAATGGGCATGTAGGTGAAGGGAACAGAGGTGATGAGGAGGTGATGGGTAGGTATGGTTTTAAGGAGAGGAATGTGGAAGGGCAGATGGTGGTAGATTTTGCTAAAATGATGGAAATGGCAGTGGTGAACACGTATTTTAAGAAGAAGGAGGATCATAGGGTGACGTATAAGAGTGGAGGAAGGTGCACACAGGTGGACTATGTGCTATGCAGGAGATGCAACCTGAAGGAGATTGGAGACTGTAAGGTGTTGGCGGGGACAGTGTAGCTAGACAGCATCGGATGGTGGTCTGTAGGATGGTTTTGGAGGCGAAGAAGAAGAGGAGGAATGTAAGGATTGAAAGAAGAATAAGATGGTGGAAACTGAAGGAGGAAGAGTGTAGTGTGAGGTTCAGGAAGAGGTCAGACAGGGGCTCGGTGGTGGTGAAGAGGTGCCGGATGATTGGGGAACTACTGCAGGAGTGATGAGGAGGCAGCTAGAAAAGTACTTGGTGTGACATCTGGAAATAGAAAGCAAGACAAGGAGACGTGGTGGTGGAATGAGGAAGTGCAGGAGAGCATTAGGGGAAAGGGGTTGGCAAAACAGAAGTGGGATCGACAGAGTGATGAGAAAAGTAGGCAGTAGTACAAGGAGATGCGGCAGCAGGTAAAAGGGATGTGGCGAAAGCCAAGGAAAAGGCATATGAGGAGCTGTATAAGAGGTTGGACACTAAGGAAGGAGAAAAGGAGTTATACCGATTGGCCAGGCAGAGGGACCGAGCTGGGAAGGATGTACTGCAAGTTAGAGCAATAAAGGATGGAGAGGAAATGTGTTGACTAGTGAGGAGAGTGTGTTGAGAAGGTGGAGGGAGTATTTTGAGCAGCTGATGAATGAGGAAAATCACAGAGAGAGAAGGTTGGAGGATGTGGAGTTGGTGAAGCAGGATGTAGATAGGATTAAATGCGGAGGAAGTGAGAGCAGCGATTAAGAGGATGAAGAATGGAAAGTCGGTTGGACCAGATGACATACCGGTAGAGGCGTGGAGATGTTTAGGAGAGATGGCAGTGGAGTTTTTAACCAGATTGTTTAACAGGATTCTGGAAGGGGAGAGGATGCCTGAGGAATGGAGAAGGAGTTTGCTGGTACCGATCTTTAAGCATAAGGGAGATGTGCAAACCTGCATTAACTACAGGGGAATTAAGTTGATCAGTCACACCATGAAGTTATGGGAAAGAGTAGTGGAAGCCAGGCTGAGAGAAGAGGTGACCATCTGTGAGCAACAGTATGGTTTCATGCTGAGGAAGAGCACAACAGATGCCTTATTTGCTTTGAGGATGTTGATGGAGAAGTATAGAGAAGGACAGAAGGAATTGCATTGTGTGTTTGTGGATTTAGAGAAAGCGTACGACAGGGTGGAGAGAGGAGTTGTGGTATTGTATGAGGAAGTCTGGTGTGTCAGAGAAGTATGTGAGGGTGGTGCAGGACATGTATGAGGACAGTGTGACAGCAGTGAAGTGTGCAGTAGGTACGACAGACTGGTTCAGAGTGCATCAAGACTGCATCAAGGATCGGCCCTGAGCCCTTTCCTGTTTGCAGTGGTGATGGACAGGTTGACGGACGAGGTCAGACAGGAGTGTCCCTGGACTATGATGTTTGCAGATGATATTGTGATATGTGGTGAGAGTAGAGAGCAGGTTGAGAAGAGCCTGGAGTGGTGGAGATATGCGCTGGAGAGAAGGGGAATGAAAGTCAGTAGGAGTAAGACAGAGTACATGTGTGTGAATGAGAGGGAGGGCAGTGGAGTTATGTGGTTGCAGGGAGAAAAGGTGGAGAAGGTGGAGGAGTTCAGGTACCTGGGGTCAACAGTGCAAAGTAATGGAGAGTGTGTTAGAGAAGTAAAGAAAAGAGTGCAGGCAGGGTGGAGTGGTGGAGAAGAGTGACAGGAGTGATTTGTGATAGTAGGGTATCTGCAAGAATGAAAGGGAAAGTTTATAGGACTGTGGTGAGACCTGCGATGTTGTATGGATTAGAGACATTGGCATTGAGTAAAAGGAACGAGGCAGAGCTGGAGGTAGCAGAGCTGAAGATGTTAAGGTTTTCGTTGGGAGTGACGAGGATGGACAAGATTAGAAATGAGTTTATTAGAGGGACAGCACATGTAGGATGTTTTGGTGACAAGGTGAGGGAGGCGAGATTGAGATGGTTTGGACATGTGCAGAGAAGGGACATGATTTATATTGGTAGAAGAATGCTGAAGATGGAGCCACCAGGTAGGAGGAAAAGAGGAAGGCCAAAGAGGAGGTTCATGGATGTGGTGAGGGAAGACATGCAGATAGTTGGTGTGAAAGAGGCAGATGTAGAGGACAGGGTGGTATGGAGACGGATGATCCGCTTTGGCGACCCCTAATGGGAGCAGCCGAAAGAAGAAGAAGAAGATATTTTTTATAAAAATGGTAAAAACAAATGCACGCTGAATTGATAGCAGGTTAATAAAATTTAGTGCCGTTTAAAAGAATTTGCGTTTGAATTTTGACAGCCTAATATATACATATATATATATATATATATATAAGGCTGTCAAAATTCAAACGCAAATTTTTTTTTATAATAAATCAGTAAACATTTGTTTTATTTTTGCGGCAAGTCTCACATCAAACACCAAATCCGCCATGATTCACACAATTAACCCTCTAGGTGGCGTTTTTTTTTTTTTTAAGAAGAAGATGAGATAACCCATTTGTACTTTGTTACTTCCCACCTCTTTCTACTTCTAATCCCCTGCTGTGAAAATGAGCTGAAATACACTTTACACTGCCACCTACTGGTCATTTACTGCAGTTTTTTTGTGTCAGCAGTCTGAGATGAATCAAAGTGCAGTACAAATATTTATCTCTATCGAATCATGTTTAAATGAATTAATTTAATTTAAAATTAAATTAATCATGTTTAAACTTAACACTGCAGGAACGAGGGAGAACACAAAGGATGTGTAATGTGTAGAAACTGAGAGAGTGAAGTGTGTGTCATTGTGTATCTGCAGGTTGTATAATTGTGGAGTATCAGATGAAGGCTGTGCTGCTCTCGCTTCAGCTCTGAGATCAAACCCCTCACCCCTGAGAGAACTGTATCTGTCTGGGAATGAAGTAGGAGACTCAGGAGTGAAGTCTCTCTCTGCTGTACTGGAGAATCCTCACTGTAAACTGGAGATACTGAGGTAAGATCATCTCTCTGAGAGTCACATGACCTGCTCCTCAGTAACACACATTCAGTTTGTTTCTTTTCACTGCACACTGATGATTTGTCACAGAGGCTTTTGGGTCTGATGTACGTATGTGTGAAGCTGCAGCACAAAACGTCTTAAAACCACTGCAATGTGTCTGAAATGACTGTGAAACTGTTAGAGTTCACTTTCAGTAACAAACTACATACAAATGTCCTGTTTTCAATCTCACACACACACACACACACACACACACACACACACACACACACACACTCTCTCGCTCTCTCTCTCTCTCTCTCACACACACACACACACACACACACACTTATTTACACAATCTATTGTTTATATGTCTGCTATCATCCATCTATCCATCCATCCATCCACCCATCCATCCACACGACTCAGTTAAAAATACACAAAGGATGTGTAATGTGTAGAAACTCAGAGAGTGAAGTGTGTGTGTCATTGTGTATCTGCAGGTTGTGTGGTTGTGGAGTATCAGATGAAGGCTGTGCTGCTCTCGCTTCAGCTCTGAGATCAAACCCCTCACACCTGAGAGATCTGGATCTGTCTCTAAATAAAGTAGGAGACTCAGGAGTGAAGTGTCTCTCTGCTGTACTGGAGAATCTTCACTGTAAACTGGAGATACTGAAGTAAGATCATCTCTCTGAGAGTCACATGACCTGCTCCTCAGTAACACACATTCTCTAATAGTGAGACTGAAACAGAGCTTTTGGGTTCAACATCAATGTTCTGAGGAGGAAGTTTATAGTTCTATTTTTTAGTTTTGTTTGTTTAAATTAGAATGTATTACTGTTTTTTTTTTTTTTTTATCCTTTTACAATCATGACTTTTACTTTTTGTGAGTGTGATGGTCAGTGATTTGATTTTAACGTTTAGTGATGTGAGTGTGATGGTCAGTGATGTGAGTCTGATGGTCAGTGATGCAAATGTAATGGTCAATGATGAGTGTAATGGTGAGTGATGTGAGTGTAATGGACAGTGATGTGAATGGTAAAGTTAGAGAAGAGAGTGAAAGGACCATTAAGGGCCATTAAGGGAAGTGAAGAAGGAGATCAGGTGGTGGCTGTGGGCTTGTGAGGTGGAGGAAGCCCTGACAGAGCAGCTGAGTGATTTATTTCAGCCTTGAGAGCTTCAGAGATGAGGAACAGTGGTCAGACACTTAAAAGGATCTTTACTCTGTCGAACAAATAAACAGATTTTGTATAAGACTAAAGGAAAAGGAGGTGTTGAAGTAAGCAATTTCTTTCCCTATCTAGAAAAGTTTGTGTCTTCTGAGGAAAACAAGTTTGCTCTGAACCATACCACAGCAGAAACGTGTCTAGGTTACACATGTGAACCTAGTTCTCTGAGGGAATGAGACAGGTTGCTCCGACTTTCTAAAGGAGACTTGTCCTGTGGAGGTACGCATCCAATGCTCGATTCTGCTTCTTCTGGTCTGGAGCTAGGAAGGGAGGAGGGCAGAATGCCTGCACAACGACAGGTCATGACGGAGCCATAGGCACCTTAGGTACATACGCAGCTCTAGGGTAGAGGAAAGGACTGGCCATGCCAGGGGTAAACTCCAGGAGAGAAGGGCCACAGACAGGGCCTGTAGGTCCCTGATCCTTTTAAGGGAGGATATCGCCAAAAGGAAGGCGGTCTTTACCAACAGGTACCTAAGGGCCACCTCGGCCAAAGGCTCAAAGGGGGGCTCAGATAGAGCTGCCAACATGACGGCCAAATCCCACACAGGCACTCTGGATCATCCCCCGGGCCACAGCCTCCGGGTGCTGCGCAGGAAACGTTTTACGAAAGGGTGTTTCCCTAGCGACTTCCCCACAGACGCGGTACAATAAGCTGCGATATCGGACACTTCAGGGTGGAGCATCCATTCCCCGGGCCTCGGCTCTTGCCTCGAAAGGGCGTCTGCTCTCCAATTCAAACGGCCCAGGATGGGAACTGCTCTCAGTGAGAGGAGTTTCCCCTGGGACCACAGGAGGATCCAGCACACCAGCCTGAACAGGGGGCGAGATCCCCCTGGCGGTTGATGTACGAGACCACCAACGTGTTGTCCACACGGACTAGCACATGGTGACCTCCCATGAGCACAGCCATCATCTCCAGGCAGTTTATGTGCCATGAACAATAAACTCCACCCAATGAAGCATTACGTGATAAGTCGCTCCCAGGATGGGCCTTGAGACAGGAATGTGTGTTCCCTCTATATATCTAAGGTTTGAAGAGCTCGCCTCAAAACCTTGATAGTACGGAGTGGGCTGCCCCCTCGGGAGAACTCTCTCTCTCTAAACCAATACTGGAGGGGTCTCATACGCAGAAGTCCAAGTGGAATCAAGTTGGACGCTGCCGTCACCATGAGACCCAGCAGCCTCTGAAACTGCCTCCCTGAGAATGGCTGCAATCCGGGCGGGAAACAATTCTGCAAACAGCACGTTCGAGTCCCACACCACGCCCAAGAAGATGGTTCTCTGCAACGGAGAAAGCACAATCTACCCTGCATTCAGTCTTAACCCCAGCTCCTCCATGCAGGCCAGAACAACATCTTGATGCCGGACCACCTGAAGCTCTGATCAAGCTAATACCAACAAGTCGTCAATATAGTTCAGAATGCGAATGCCCTGAAGCCGTAGCAAGGCTAGAGCCACATTCATGCACTTTGTGAAGCATCACCCCTGAAAGCAAACCTCAGGAACTTCCTGTCAGCAGGAAGGACGGCCATGTGGAAATAGGCGTCCCTTAGATCTATAGTGACAAATCAGTCCTTGGACTTGATTTTCAACACAACCTGAACCTGAGCCTCATGAACCGTGAGCGATTCAAGGAGCCTAGATCTAAGATCGAACTCGATCCGCTGTCCTTCTTCAGAATTACAAAGTACTGGCTGTAGTAACCTTACTCTCTGACTAAGGGGGAAACCACACTTTCTTTAAGAGGGTGTGCACTTGTGTTGTTGAACCTGGGAGGAGGGGATCTGAATTGAATCAAGTAGCCCACCTCTATTGTATGCAAGACCTATCGAGATACGTCCAGCAGCTCTTCCCACGCTGCCAGGAAATCTCTCATGGGAACCACCGACTCGAGGCTGGCCTCTAATCCTCCCAGAGCGGCTGGGGCAGTGCCCTGCAGCCGTTGGAACCTCCTGAGAGGTGCCGGGTCTCCTCCATCTGCAGCGATCTGTGGGGCGGCAATAGAAGGAGACCTCCTGTTGAGGGAGGCTGCACCCCAAAGCACATCCTGTGGCAGGGCTTACAGCGTGGCCTATTGTGCCAAGGCATTCGATCGTGGAACCAACCCCTCGGGGCTGACCCCAGACCTTTATAGAACGGCTGGAGCGGTGCACCCATTGAGGCCTCCTGAGAGGGGGTGGGTCTCCTCCATCCGCAGCGATCCCTCGGGCGGAGATGGGGGAAGCACCCGCTGGAGGGAGGCTGCGCTCAAAGACACATCCCGTGGCTGAGCTAACAGCCCAGCCTTCTGGTAAGGACGAGGAGCTACGGGCACCGCGCAAAGTGTAGGCCTTCTCCCTCGAAGCAGGGCGCTTCAACAACGCCTGTTGGTTCGAGGGGAGGACCACCCATCCCTCCCACCCTCTCTCTCCCCTATATCCCTCTCTCTCCTCCATCCCTCCTTCATCCCTCCCTCCCTCATCCCTCCCTCCCTCTCTCTCCTTCATCCCTCCTTTATCCCTCCCTCTCCCTCTCCTACATCCCTTCCTCCCTCTCCCTCTCCTCCATCCCTCCCTCTCTCTCCTCCCTCCCTCTCACCTCTCTTTCTCTCTCTTGTGGGTGGTGTTTGGGGCCACTGTAGAGGAGTGTGTGTTAGCGGTTGGAAATGTGGTGGGACATGTGAACATTGTCTCTGCCTCCTGCATAACCAGTGCTATAGTTGTTTTTCTGAACAGTATTGAGAAAGTGTATAAACTGATCCAGAAAGGAATTGTTATAAATAATGAATGTATATTGCTTTCTCCCCTCAAGTTCACCTGCAAAAAAGGTATTGCTATCAAATGTCCCTCCTTTTATTAGTGATGATGCAATTGTAAAAGAGCTGTCTCGGTACGGGCGAACCGTCTCCCCAATGAAGAAAATCCCCTCGGCTGTAAGTCCCCACTAGGTAAGCACTTGGTGTCTTTTAGGTGGATGGATATAATGGTTCCCAATGAAGGTGTTGAGGAACTAAACGTGGTCTTTAAGTTCAGGATCAATGGGTTTGACTACAACATCTTTGTTTTCACAGATTCAAAAATAAAATGTTTTAAAATGTGGTCAGTTAGGGCATCTTGTGCACACCTGTCCTAAAAAACAGAGTGACCCCGGTGTCTCCAAGCGACCGGGGCAGGAAGCAGTTGAAACTGCTGGAGTCGTTCCCCCTGCCGCTTCAGCTCGGCCTGCTGCTGAAAGCCCCATAAATTCTGCTGCAAGCCCTTTAAATGCTGCTGCACCAGGACCTAGGGAGCGTGATCCCCAAGCTCAGACTGTAGACCAGAGGTCCACTAAGGACATAACCACCCCAGAGGAGCCCTGCTCGGCTGAACCGGGCCCAAAGAAGTCACTGCACCAGTGCAAGGGGACGGGAGGAGATGTGAAGATGGAAGACTAGCCCCAGTTTAAAGTTCCAACTACAAGGAAGAAGCGAGGTAGGGGACAAGGAAAAAAAAAAGCAGGCAAAGAAAGACATGAAGGTGGAGGAACCTGAATCAGACATTGCGTCTTTACTGTCTGATTCAGGTTCCTCCACCTTCATGTTTTAAATCTAGACTCTCAGGGGGAACCGTTAAACGTATTATATAGTGCTGAGGACATTAAATAATTTTTTTAAGAACCACCAAGTGGCAAAAGAACGTATTAGTCAAGGAATTTTTCCCGGACCACAAGCAGTTTGTCAATGATATAAAGCACTTTAAAGGAGAAGGAGCTTTTACAGGTCAGAAAATCTTTCGATTAAAAAAGCTGATAATGAAGGTCAATAGGAAAAACTTTTGGATGTCTCCAGGCTATTGGGTTTTAAGACTGGTCAGATTCTCCTAGACCAGGAGAAGGCTTTTGACTGAGTTGAACATGAATACTTGTGGAAGGTGCTGGAAAGCTTTAGGTTCAGCCCTGGTTTCATAGCCATGATCAGGGTGCTGTACAGTGAAATTAAGAGTGTACTGAAGGTTAACGGTGATTTATGTGCTCCTTTTAGAGTATACAGAGGGATCAGGCAGGGCTGTTCCTTCTCAGGTATGTTTTACTCTCTGGCGATTGAACCTCTTTTAAGCAAGTTAAGGAGTCATCTCTCTGGGTTTAATTTCCACATGCTTATGCCCTCATGTGCTTGTCAGCTTACGCAGATCACTTGGTAGTCATGATAAACACACAAGATGATGCAAAGTTTTTGACTGCCATTTTAAAGGACTTTTAGATTTTTTCTTCTGCCAAGGTCAACTGGGGAGTGGGGAGGTGGGCAAACTTCACTGCCAGGAGGCTTAGCATGGAAAAGAGGTGGTTTTAAATACTTGGGTGTCTACCAGGGGAGCAATTAGTTTTTACATAAAAACTGGAAGGTTCTGTAGAGCATGTGAAAGGCAGGCTGAACAGGTGGAAACGGTTGGTCCCAAAGATGTCCTACAGGGGACGAACGCTGGTCATCAACAACCTCGCCTCATCGTCCCTCTGGCACAAACTAGCCTGCGTTGATCCTCAACCAAACCTGCTGGCAAACATCCAGGCTCTGCTGGTGGATAATTTCTGGGACAAACTACACTGGATTCCTCAGAGTGTTTTCAATCTGATGAAGGAAGGCACGGGCAGGTCCAGCAGAGCTGCAGCATTCCGCCTCCAGTTCATCTAGAGACTCCTCACTGGACCCAGAGACTTAGTATGGAATGCAGCAGCCAGTGAATTATTACACACATTTAAAGGACTGGGGCTGGACAGAGCTTTGTTTTTAATGGACACAAAAAATTCTGGACATTTCTGGATTACCAATGATTTACCGTTGATTTTTTAAAATCTGGAACGTACAATGGCTGCTGGAGGAGCATCTGGTGTACGGTGGGTGATTGGACATCTCCAGTGTGATAGTTCCTGCACTGTCCAGAACTCTAATCTCCTCGGGCATTGTGATGCTCCAGGAGCTTGTGAAAATCGCGGGGTCAGACTTGTTAAGGGCAGAGGAAGTGGCAGCGTGTATGGGACTGAGGTCCCTGCGTGTTGTCAATCAGCTCCTACACCGCTGGAGATCTGCACTAACATCAGAGGAGTGTGTTCGGCTGCTGAACTATCATCACACAGAGGCTGGTCCTGCAGAGGATGAACCCTTTCCCCAGCTGAACATCACTCCTGACCTCGACGGGCGTGAGGGCCCCTCCTAGAGAGCCGGGGTGAAGGGGAGATGGACTTTGGGTCAGTGTCGGGGAAGCTGCTGTACAGAGCACGTGTTAAGGTTTTGAATAAGAAAATAAGAAAAAGCTGAGTGGGAGGGTAGACACCCCATGGAGAAGTGTTTTGGGTTTTAATGCTGATATTAAACCAGACTGGAGACACTGTACAAACCACCGTTACCAAAAAGACCTGCCGACCTCCAGTGGAGGATTTTACATGGTATTATCTCTGTGAACTCTTTTATTCCTTTTTTAAACCCTGAGGTTACACCTGACTGTCCTTTTTGTTCACAGAGAGAAATAGTTTTTCATGCTTTTATTCACTGCTCCAGGTTGCAGTCACTGTTTGTGTTTTTACGGAGCATTTTAAGGTCTTTTTATGTTGATTTTACTGTTCAGTGTTTTATTTTTGGTTTTAAATATGTTAGAAAACACAGGTCTCGTGCCAACTGGTTAATTTTATCCTCGGTCAAGCGAAGATGGCAATATACCTGAGCTGGAAAAAACTGATTACACAAAACAACAACTGTAAAGCCACCAAAATGTTAAAAAGGCTGATAAAATCAAGAGTTTTAATTGCATGTGCTAAAACATGTGGTGTTGGGAGAATGCTTTGTGCTCTGTTACAGAAGGAGAAATAAACTTTGCACCAGAGCTGAACTGATCACTTATGTTTTACTCAATTATGAAAGCATCTTAATACATATTTATTTATTAATGTATTGAGTCATTCTGAATTTTTGTGATATGTAACTTGTGTAAATCCAAAGTCTCTCCCTCCCTCTCCCCCTCTCTCTCGTTCTAGGGGAAAGAACACACAGGATGTGTAATGTGTAGAAACAGAGAGTGAAGTGTGTGTCATTGTGTATCTGCAGGTTGTATAAGTGTGAAGTATCAGATGAAGGCTGTGCTGCTCTCGCTTCAGCTCTGAGATCAAACCCCTCACACCTGAGAGAACTGATTCTGACTGAGAATAAAGTAGGAGACTCAGGAGTGAAGTGTCTCTCTGATCTGAAGGATGATGAACGTTACAAACTACAGACACTGAAGTGAGTAAAAATCTGTTTTATATAAACACTGAAACTGATGTAATGATTAGTGTTATTTACTACATCAGTGTTATTTACTACATCAGTGTTATTTACTACATCAGCGTTATTTACTACATCAGCAGTATTTTTCTACATTAGCGTGATTTAGCACATTTGCTTTATTTAGCACATTAGCATTATTTATTAGATGATGATCATCTTTTATTGCCACAAATATTGGATTTCCTGTAAGCAGCTGGTTTTCTCACTCGGACAGTGCTTTTATCTCTCCACCTCCACACCGTGTCTTCTATCATTCCTGTAAAATTCCCCTCAGCTTGTTCTTAAAGTCTGCACTTTAATATCCATGTAGAACAAGAGAGAAGCTCCACAGCAGTGATCTTTATTAAAAGCAGCAAAAACTCTACAGCCTGGGATTGGAGAAGTGCAGTGATGTGATGCAAATATCTGCTCATGTTCCTCTTTCATCTTCTGCACCTTCTCATTTGTTCTCACTAAATGTTCTACCAAAGATATTATATAAGCATGAAGAAATGTTGAAGGACAAATGATCCACTGGAATCAAATCCTGGTTTCCTTGAAGCAGAGATAATTACCTGCTGCTGATCATCAAACACCTCCTTCTAGTTTTCTGTTACTGATTCACTTCTTTCTCTTCTAGTGTTTAATGGTGATGAACAATTGTGTGTGAAGACTCCAGTGTTCCTGCATTTCCGTGTCTGCAAACCGAGAACACGTTTATCTACAGGATCTGAGGAGTTGATGTGAAAAAGCCCCGAGCAGAAGGAGTCCAAATCACATGTATTACTTTGTCCTTTAGTTAGTATTTAATAGAGTTTCTATCTTTATGCTACAGGATCAGACCCAATCCAATCTTTATTTTCTCTCTGATCTGATCTCCATTTCTTACTAGTATCAGGTGATCAACCCAGTATGGGATCAGTGCCAGCTTTAGAGCCTGCATACACACATACACACACACACACACACACACACACCTGGATGTATGTGATGTATTATATAATATTTCCTACAAAAACACCCATAAAACTATATCATTTTATATAAAGTATAGAAGAAAATTAAATGTTTTTAAAAGTTTTATGTACTCTTCTTTCTTTCTCCACCACTTTTTGGAAATGTCCCCACAAATAAAGTTTTTAAAGGCTTATTATCTTCTAGTTTGTTCTTTATTTTGTTTTTATTCTGCTCAGTCCATTCCCCCTCCTCACACATTTTCTCTCTCTCTTTATTCTTGTCATTACTAATATTGTACATTGTTGTGCGATCCTTCCATTCACCAATATGGTCCACCATATTGAGATTGTGCCTGTTGCCAGAGCAAAATCAAAATGTAGAAATGACCAGAAAGTTTGTTTAAATAACTTGCGTAACGTCTCAATAGGAAAGACTGAACACACAGCCAGCACCTCTGATCAGGAGTTTAATGTAATGTGTTTAACAGAAATGTGGATTAAACCAAACTAATATCTACCATAAAATGAAGCGAATTCTCCTGGGTAAAGTTATATACACCAGCCCCGTCTAAATGGCAGAAATTTTGTTCTTTACCCCAACATAACCAATGCAGCTTTCAGAAACAAGTCTGGTCAGTCAAGTCCATTAATATTATTTATAGACCCCCAGGGACCCTACTCTTTTGTGAGGAAATCTAACCCTAGATTTCCTCACAAATCTCGCTTCTATTTCTTTATACAAAGCATTAATTGTTGCTGACTTTAATATTGATTTAGATAATCAGGGAGACTCTTTAAGAGCAGCAGCTGTCTATTCTAGATTCAGTAGGAATTAATCAATGTTAAAGGACCCATTCATAGTGGTGACACAATCTTAATTTAATAATAATATTTTGGTTAAATATTAAAAATAGTCATAATTTCACAGTCTGAGGTTATTTCAGATCATTACCGTATCTCCTTTAAAATCTGCCGTCGGTCATAGTGTAAGTACTTCGCCACATTACCGTGTTAAACATTCATTCACATGAACTCCAGCAGCATGGGTTATCAATATTAATTGGATATCCTTCTGATCCCACAGAACTTAACTCTGCAACTGAATGTCTGCAATCAACTTTGTTCTACTTTAGATGATAGAGCTCCCATTAAAACAAAAATGATCCGAGAGAAAAAATGTGTTCCATTGTAATGATCATCTGCTATGATAGCTGCTGTTAAAAAGTGTAATGTATTAAGATGTAAGATGTAACAATAAGCAGCTTTCAGAAATTCATAATAAACAAATAAATACATAAATTATTTAATAATATATCAGTGTTTTTCTTAGTTAAATAGGTAAATTTAGTGTTTGAATAAATATAATTACTTTGTCATGAATAATTTGATGAAAATCTTCAGATAAATTTACAGTTAAACATAACATTTTATATATACATACGTATGTATGTGTGTGTGTGTGTGTATATATATATATATATATATATATATATATATATATATATATATATATATATATATATATATATATACATATATATATATATATACATACACACACACACACATACACACATATATACATATACATATACACACACACACACACACACACACACTGAAATCCCCTGAGCTAAAACTGTTTCTGACTGGGTAAGAAGACACAGTAATCAGAGATTCCATGACATTCCGTGTACCTTACATACTCACATCGTAAAGATGCTATAGACACTGAACAGATAACATAGGAATGTGTGTTTAGAGTACTAGTATAATATCCATTGTGGCAGCAGGGGCGTGGCCGAGCACCGGTTTTGTGAATGGAGGGGAAGGCCGGGAGCAGAAAGGCGTACGAATGACACACCTGAGGGAAATCTTTTCTAACGAATATTCTCTCTCTTGCAGTGATCAGGAGGAACATATAAAGAGGAACGAGAGGGTGTGCCAGTGTGTGTGCCTATGAGCTTCGGAAAATAGTGGTGCCAAAACCAGGAAGGAACACAGGACGAACCAACTGTGGAATCTTCACCGTTGACTGAGATGGAGAAGGTGCTCGCTGAGCTCCAGCAGACCCAACACCAAGCCCTCCTTCAGGTGCACACTGAGCAGGAACAGCGGTTCCAGGAAGTGGTCCGAGCCCAGGCGGAGGACCGGGCGATGTTCCAAAGTGACCTTTGTTGAAATTTGAGTAGATATTTACTTCCATACTTTGGCTGCTAATAATAAAAAAAATATCAATTATTGCAGTTAAAGAGAGATCACAGCGAGTTTAGTGACGTGGTAAGCTAATAGGTTTGCGTGGTGGGCATGGCCTATGATGTCACGTGGCGTAATCGATTTAGCCGGGTTCCAATCCCCCTCCCTGTGCCAAGTGTTTTGACATAACATGCCCATTTCTGATCACATTTGTTTTTTAGCTTATTTGGGCTAATGTTTGGGCCTTTGGGAACGCCTCACATTGTCCTCTGAACCTGTGAAATCCAGCCAATAGGCAAGTCAAGAGATCATTGGCAAGCGACGTTGCGTAAACCAGGAAGCTATCCATTAGCTCTGCTTGTTCAGGTAAGCGCTTTGTGTGTGTATCTGTGCAGTCATGAGCTTACATGCAGGCAGAACTCCATCTGAGTGTTCCTTAGCATTTCCCGACTCCGGCATTAGAGCCCTCGCAGCGGGGCGAGTGGGTGACGGCTCGGCGGCATACTCGCAAAGCCAAAGCTAATACTAAGGCTCGCCCACGGGAGCACCATTCCTCTCCGCTTCACGTGTCCAACAGGTTTGCTCTCCTCAGTGAAGCACCCGCTGAGAAACCTGAAAGAGCTCTGGTTTTAGGAAACTATATTCTGAGGCACATGAAATTAGCTCGACCTTTAGGGGCACCAGCAGCACAGGTTATGTGTATACCGGGAGCCAGGGTGCCGGACATAGCAGGTCAGCTTAGGTTCTTAGGCAAGCACAGTTTTTTAAGATAGTTTTTCACACAGGAGCTAATGATATACGCATTTGACAGTCAGAGGTTACTAAGAGTAATATTATGTGTAAATTAGTGAAGGCAATGTCTAATGCAGTAACATGCTCTGGCCCCATCCCAATGCGACGTGGTGATGTAGCCTACAGCAGGTTATGGTCGCTGAACTGCTTGATGTCCGAGTGGTGCTCCAAAAACAATGTGGCCTTCATAAATAATTACAGCAATTTTAAGGGCAAGGCTGGCCTGTTAGGGTGGGACGGTATCTATCCCACTCGGGAAGGTGCTGCTCTCATTTCTTGTAGTATAGTTTATAGTCTCAGAACAGCACTGGTTAACAAGTGACTGTCTAGAGCCAAGGCCAGGGAGCAAACAGACAGGCTAAACCAACCGTCTGCTAGCTGCACAGAGTCGTCACTCAGGATCCACCATATTGAGACTGTGTCCCTCGAGCGAAACCAAAATTTTGAAATTCTCATAAAGCCTGTTTAAGTAACCTGATTAACATTTAATTAAATAGGACTGAACGCACAGCCAGCACCTCTGATCTAAAGATAGGATTGTTTAATAATAAATCTCTCACATCAAAAGGGCTTACTAAAAACGTAATTATTACCGACCAGGAATTTAAAATAATGTGTTTGACAGAAACGTGGATTAAACCGAATGAATATGTAGCATTAAATGAAGCAAGTCCTCCTGGGTATAGTTACATACACCAACCCTGTCTAAATGGCAGAGGAGGTGGAGTTGCAGCTATTTATATTTAATAATGTAAGCGTCACACAAAAGACTAAACACAAATGTAAAAACATTTGAAATTCTTTACTCCAACATAAAATATTCAGTGTCCAAAAGCAGGTCCAGTCAGTCAATTCCACTAATTATTATTTATAGACCCCCAGGGCCCTACTCTGATTTTCTCATAGATTTAGCAGATTTCCTCACAAATTTAGCTACTACTTTAGACAAAGCATTAATTGTCGGTGACTTTAATATTTATTTTGATAATTAGGAAGACACTTTAAGAGCAGCAGTTGTGTCCATTCTAGATTCAGTTGGAATTAATCAGAATGATATAGGACCCACTCATAGTGGTGACACACACTTGATTTGTTGTAACATTTGGATAAAAAACAAAACAAAACAGTCATAATTCCACAGTCTGCAGCTATTTCAGACCATTATCTCATCTCTTTTAAAATCTGCCTCAGTTATTGCATTACTACCTCACCACGTTACCGTGTTAAGCGTACTTTCATGTCAGTTACATAAGGTTGTGCCCTTTCCCCTTTACTTTTCTCTCGGTATAGCAACAGCTGCACCTCTAGTCAAAATCTGTAAAGCTGCTCATGTTTGCAGATGAAACCACACAAACTGGGCTCATCTTTGATGGGAATTACTCTGCCTCCAGGTGTGTAATTAACCTTCTGGTGACCTGGAGCAGTCAGAACAACCAGCAACATCTAAAATGACAAATGTTTTTTAATGTGGTCAAGTAACTCATCGCTGTTCTTATGCACAGAAAAAGCCAGTCTTCACACTGCCAAGGTGGGCATGAACTCATGTGTACATAGTCTCCATGTCCCAGTACAATTTCAATGTCAAAACATAATATAAACCCTTTCAGCCCCCAGATGCTCATGCCCCACAGCCTGTTACCAACACTGAACAATGCTTTCCTGATTTTGATGGGGTATCAGCGTACATTGTACCCGCCATAATAGACTCCTGTTGCAGAGAGGGAAGGTTGCAATACTTCTTTGCACAGGAGGGCTACGGGCCAGATGTCCAGTGCTTTGTGGATGATAATCTCAACCCATTTCTAATGGAGGAATTTCAAAGTAACCACCACCACAAATCTGTTAAAGCTGTTTTTTTTTTTTTTAGAGAGTGGTATTCTGTAACAGTTCCAGCTGTAGATTCCCCTTCCAACACATTAGGGAATCATTGCATGAGTAAGAGAAGATTGCACTGGCTAGCACAGACTGGTAGAACATCTAACTGCAAACTTTGAAGGACCTAAGTTCTGCAGAAGGGACAGTTTGTCATCCATTTTGTATATCCAGAAAATAATTCACAATCAAAATTAAATCCTGTAGACATTTATTTTTGTTTTTCACTGTTAATTTATAACTGATATAAACACAGTGCACCTGTTTATAGTAAAATTACATAGGAAGAGTAACAGTGTGAAAAACAGTGTGTTTGTAAAATAAAAGAAAAAAATAGATCATTTAAATAAAATTTAATATGTTTTACAGTATGTGTGTGTGTTGGAACATTTACATACCTGCTCTGGAACATGTTTTAGTGTTTTACATTTTATTTAGTTTCAGGCTTAATAATTGGATGAAGATCCATTGCTGATGTTAGAGATTGTCAGTACCGTGAATAAATATAAAGGCAGTAAAAGTGCAGAGATGTGTGGACATCATTAAGAAGTACAGGAATGGTTCTTAAGGCTATGGCATTGAAGAGTAATTCGAAGTTAGCAAGTCGAATAAACAGTCTACTATCTATATAAAATAGTATATTATTTATATATATATATATATATATATATATATATATATATATATATATATATATACACACACACACACACACACACACACACACACAGTACAGACCAAAAGTTTGGACACACCTTCTCATTCAAAGAGTTTTCTTTATTTTCATGACTATGAAAATTGTAGAGTCACACTGAAGGCATCAAAACTATGATTTAACACATGTGGAATTATATATGGAATTATATACATAACAAAAAAGTGTGAAACAACTGAAAATATGTCATATTGTAGGTTCTTTAAAGTAGCCACCTTTTGCTTAGATCTTGGCATTCTCTTGATGAGCTTCAAGAGGTAGTCACCTGAAATGGTTTTCACTTCACAGGTGTGCCCTGTCAGGTTTAATAAGTGTGATTTCTTGCCTTATAAATGGGGTTGGGACTATCAGTTGTGTTGTGCAGAAGTCAGGTGGATACACAGCTGATAGTCCTACTGAATAGACTGTTAGAATTTGTATTATGGCAAGAAAAAAAACAGCTAAGTACAGAAAAACGAGTGGCCATCATTACTTTAAAAAATGAAGGTCAGTCAATCCGAAAAATTGGGAAAACTTTGAAAGTGTCCCCAAGTGCAGTCACAAAAACCATCAAGCGCTACAAAGAAACTGGCTCACATGCGGACCACCCCAGGAAAGGAAGACCAAGAGTCACCTCTGCTGCGGAGTATAAGTTCATCCGAGTCACCAGCCTCAGAAATCGCAGGTTAACAGCAGCTCAGATTAGAGACCAGGCCACTGGCACACAGAGTTCTAGCAGCAGACACATCTCTACAACAACTGTTAAGAGGAGACTGTGTGAATCAAGCCTTCATGGTAGAATATCTGCTAGGAAACCACTGCTAAAGAAAGGCAACAAGCAGAAGAGACTTGTTTGGGCTATATATAATGCAAATATATATACACAAATATATATACACAGGTTTTATACACAAATGAATGAAATGTTGGGCAGAATGTACAGTAATAACATAAGGATACATAGATAAAAATAGTGCAGATTTAATGAGTAATAGAAAAGTATGTAATACAGTGAGGAAAATAAGTATTTGAACACCCTGCTATTTTACAAGTTCTCCCACTTAGAAATCATGGATGGGTCTAAAATTGTCATCGTAGGTGCATGTCCACTGTGAGAGACATAATCTGAAAAAAAATCCAGAAATCACAATATACGATTTTTAAACTATTTATTTGTATGATACAGCTGCAAATAAGTATTTGAACACCTGTCTATCAGCTAGAATTCTGACCCTCAAAGACCTGTTAGTCTGCCTTTAAAATGGCCACCTCCACTACATTTATTATCCTAAATTAGATGCACCTATTTGAGGTCATTAGCTGCATAAAGACACCTGTCCACCCCATACAATCAGTAAGAATCCAACTACTAACATGGCCAAGACCAAAGAGCTGTCCAAAGACACTAGAGACAAAATTGTACACCTCCACAAGGCTGTAAAGGGCTACGGGGAAATTGCCAAGCAGCTTGGTGAAAAAAGGTTCACTGTTGGAGCAATCATTAGAAAATGGAAGACGCTAAACATGACTGTCAATCGCCCTCGGACTGGGGCTCCATGCAAGATCTCACCTCCTGGGGTTTAAATGATCCTAAGGAAGGTGAGAAATAAGCCCAGAACTAAACGGGAGGAGCTGGTCAATGACCTGAAAAGCTGGGACCACCGTTTCCAAGGTTACTGATGGTAATACACTAAGACATCATGGTTTGAAATTATGCATGGCACGGAAGGTTCCCCTGCTTAAACCAAATGTCCAGGCACGTCTTAAGTTTGCCAATGACCATTCGGATGATCCAGAGGAGTCATGGGAGAAAGTCATGTGGTCAGATGAGACCAAAATAGAACTTTTGGGTCATAATTCCACTAAACGTGTTTGGAGGAAGAAGAATGATGAGTACCATCCCAAGAACACCATCCCTACTATGAAGCATGGGGGTTGTAGCATCATGGGACAGGGCAACTGCACTGTATTAAGGAGAGGATGACCGGGGCCATTTATTGCGAGATTTTGGGGAACAACCTCCTTCCCTCAGTTAGAGCATTAAAGATGGGTCGAGGCTGGGTCTTCCAACATGACAATGACCCGAAGCACACAGCCAGGATAACCAAGGAGTGGCTCTGTAAGAAGCATATCAAGGTTTTGGCGTGGCCTAGCCTAGCCAGTCTCCAGACCTAAACCCAATAGAGAATCTTTGGAGGAGCTCAAACTCCGTGTTTCTCAGCGACAGGCCAGAAACCTGACTGATCTAGAGAAGATCTGTGTGGAGGAGTGGGCCAAAATCCCTCCTGCAGTGTGTGCAAACCTGGTGAAAAACTACAGGAAACGTTTGACCTCTGTAATTGCAAACAAAGTCTACTGTACCAAATATTAACATTTGACTTTCTCAGGTGTTCAAATACTTATTTGCAGCTGTATCATACAAATAAATAGTTAAAAAATCATACATTGTGATTTCTGGATTTTTTTTTTTTTTTAGATTATGTCTCTCACAGTGGACATGCACCTACGATGACAATTTTAGACCCCTCCATGATTTTTAAGTGGGAGAACTTGCAAAATAGCAGGGTGTTCAAATACTTATTTTCCTCACTGTATGTACATGGATAGTACAGAGGTTATATACAGTGTTTTGTTTTGTTTTGTAGTGATTAGCGGTGTAGTGTAGAGTTCAGTAGTGTGATGGTGGATGGAAAAAAGCTGTCCCTGAACCTGCTGGTTCTGGTGTGCAAGTTCCTGTATCTCCTTCGTGATGGAAGGAGGTTAAACAGTTTATGACTGGGATGTGAAGAGTCCTTGATAATGTTGTGGGCTCTGTGCAGACATCTGCTGTGGTGAAGGTGTTCAATGGCAGGTAGTTGGGTGCCAGTGATGCGTTGGGCGGTTTTGACCACCCTTTGCAGGGCTTTTCGTTCACTTACTGTAGAGCCTCCGTACCATACAGTGATGGAGTTGGTCAGGATGCTCTCAATGATGCAGCGGTAGAACCTCGTTAAAATCTCCGGGGACAGATGAGATTTCTTGAGACTTCTCAAGAAGTACAGGCGCTGTTGTGCTTTTTTAACCAGGGCTGAAGTATTCTGCTGCCATGTCAGATCCTCAGGAGATGTGAACTCCCAGGAATTTAAAGTTGGAGACTCGTTCTACCTCAGTTCCATTGATGTTGACAGGTAGATGTCTCCTGCTGTTGGATTTCCGAAAGTCCACAATGAGTTCAATTCAATTCAATTCATTTTTATTTGTATAGCGCTTTTAACAATGAACATTGTCTCAAAGCAGCTTTACACAGATAATGTGGTGATGGTGAGTTCTTTGGTCTTCGTGGCATTGAGAGTCAGGTTGTTGGTGGCACACCACGCTGCTAGATTATGGATCTCTCCCCTGTAGGCCGATTCATCATTGTTGTCAATCTGGCTGACCACGGTGGTGTCATCTGCATACTTGATGATGTTGGAGTTATACAGAGGAGCACAATCGTGGGTGAACAGGGAGTAGAGCAGTGGGCTCAGAACACAGCCCTGCAGGATGCCAGTGTTCAGAATGAGGGTAGAGGATACCTGGTTTCCCATCCTGAGAGATTGAGGTCTGTTGGTTAGAAAGTCCAGAATCCATCTGCAAGTGGAGGTGCAGATACCCAGGTCACTGAGCTTAGTGATCAGTACAGTGGGGAGGACTGTATTGAACGCAGAGATAAAGTCAATGAACAGCATTCTGATGTATGTGTTGCTTTTATCCAGGTGGGTGAGGGCTGAATGAGCTGTGGAAACTGCATCCTCTGTTGACCTGTTTTGGCAATAGGCAAACTGGTGTGGGTCCAGTGTAGGTGGTAGGCCCGCAGTGAGGTGATTCAGGACCAGTTTCTCAAAGCACTTCATAGCAATAGGGGTGAGTGCAACTGGGCGAAAGTCATTCAGCAGCTGAGTGCTTAGGCACTGGTATGATGGTAGTGGTCTTCAGGCATGTAGGAACCGTGGCTTGGGCCAATGACTGGTTGAAAATGTCAGTAAAAACCTGTGCCAGTTGTCCAGCGCATGCTCTGAGAACACGTCCTGGTATGCCATCCGGGCCAGCTGCCTTTCGTGCATCCACTCTGCTAAACACTGAATAGACATCCGTTGTTGAGAGTGAAAGTGGGCTGTAAGCAGTAGAAGAGTCCGTGGTTGTTGTGAAATGTCCTGTGCTTTGGTCAAAACGAGCAAAAAAGTGATTGAGCTCGTCCGGTTGGAAGGCACTGCTGGTTGGTTCAGCTGTGCGTTTGTAGTCAGTGATGGTCTGGATGCCTTTCCACATGCGTCTGGGGTCAGAGTTGTGGAAGTGCTTTTCTATGTGGAGTTTGAATGTGAGTTTTGCTTTCCTGATGCCTCTTTGCAGGTTGGCCCTCGCTCTGTTGTAGTCCTCTGCACTGCCAGATTTAAAGGCAGCATCTCTTGCTTTCAACAGGAGACGGACTTCAGAGTTCATCCACGGCTTCTGATAAGGTAGTGACATTACATTTACATTTGTGGCATTTAGCAGACGCCCTTATCCAGAGCGACGTACAAAAGTGCTTTGAGTCACATTATCAATGCATGTGTTGATATGGTCCAAAACAAATGATGTGTAACTGTCCATGTTTGTGTGAGAGTCCAGTGTGGCCTGTGAGGCAAACATGTTCCAGTCAGTATCCTGGAACTGTTGCTGTAGAGAAGAAATGGCCCCCTCTACTACCTTTACTGTCCTCAGAGCTGGTTACACACGTTTGTTTAGTGGTGTGTATTTGGGTAGCATGAACAAAGGGAGGTGATCAGACTGACCCAAGTGGGGGAGGGGAATGGCTGTGTATACCTGGTCCAGTGTTTTGTCCCCTCTGGTAGAGCAGAAGACATTGCGGTGAAATTTTGGTAAAACAGATTTCAGGTTGAAGTGGTTGAAATCTCCAGCAACAACAATAGCTCCTTCGGGATGTGCAGACTGCTGTTTGCTGAGGGCTGCATGCAGTTCCTTCATAGCTAGCTTAGCATTAGCATCCGGCGAAATGTACACCGCAGTTACAAAAATGGCTGAGAATTCTCTCGGTAAATAAAAGGGTCTGCACTTAATCATCAAATACTCTAAATGAACAGAGCAATGACTTTCAGTAACAGAAGAGTCCGTGCACCATGAGTTGTTAACATAAATGCACAGACCTCCACCTCTGCACTTATCAGAGTCCTCTGCCGTCCTGTCTGCCTGAAAAACACTGCGACCCCCGAGCTCAATGGCGCAGCTGGGAATGTTGTTGTTGAGCCATGTTTCCGTAAAAATCATGACATTACATTCCTTGATCCGTTTGTGTGATGATATCCGGAGCAGCAGCTCATCCATTTTATTTGCAAGAGACCATACATTAGCAAGGAAGATGCTAGGAATCGATGGTTGGTGCAAGTTTAGCCTTAGCCTAGCCCTAATTCCACCTCGCTTCCCCCTCCTTTGTTTACGGTCTCGCTGTCGGCCGAGCTGGATCAGCGGTCTGCGGTGTTCGGGCGATTTCCTGAGGGAGTTAAAAGTCTGTTGAAAGCCCGTATCTGTGAGTGTAGCCGATGTCTAGTAATGCTTGTCGGCTGTATGAGATGTGTGCAAGCCTGTTCTGAGTGAATAAACTTGCTGTTGATAAATCACAAAATCTGGAGAGACGCTGGGCCTCGCGTTGTGCACGCGCCGCCATCATGGAATCTTTAGCTTAATATTATACAGCAGGTTTATTGGCAGCGCTATTGTGTGTTTTGTGTATTTGTCCTACACTGTTGTCTGTCTGCATTGTTTGCACTCGGTTGCACATGATGCACTTTGTGGCAAGGAAATTTACTCCGTGTTCTGTTCTGTAGCTCTATGTTGTTTAATGTTGTGTGATGTGGCACCAGGGTTCTGGAGGAACGTTGTCTCATGTGACTGTGTACTGCGTCAGATATTTAGGGTTGAAATGATAAAAGCTTATTGACTACTTTTTTCTCCTCAAACACAAATGTTTTTAGTGTATAAACTGCTGTTGTGGCAGTGTTGCGTGTTGTTTATCAGGGCTGCAACAACACATCAGCGTTAGCGGTTTTGTGGTTATAAATGTGATGTCACATGCATGCATTCAAAACTGCAGCTTTGAGATGTCAGTGCTCAATAACACGAACAGGATGTTCTGCTTTAGCAGGAAAAAAATCTGAAAAGAGTAGCAGAAGCACAGCAGCTTGTTTTAGATATTGAATTCATTTAAATTATTATCAACATTAACTCACAGAGTAAAAAAAAAAAAACAATCATTGTTCATGAAATCCTCAGCTACTACTATACTACTGCTTTATATTTGCATGTCAGTGGGGTACAAGTAACGAACAAAATACTTAGAAATAAATATCCCAGAACTGAGAACATCATGAGTCTAATAATTCTGTAGAGGAGGTGATCTCGTATGAAAAGCATACAGATAACACAAAATGTGTCAGGTGGGGGGAAGCAAACACAGTAGTGGTAAACCATGGGGAGAAGAGCTAGGGTGAGGGAAGGACCCAATTGCAGAGATGAGCTCAGAGACAGGGGTTCTAGACAGGATTTTTATTGGGAAAAAAAAGAGAGAGAAAAAGGCAGCATCAAAAACACAGGAGGATGGCAAGGAAGAAACAGAGATACAGAAATTTCCAGAAGGCCGGTTTGTCAGATTAATCTAAAATAAAAAGTATTAGGAACACCTCAGGCAAAAATAAAAATGAACTAGAACCTTAAAAAAATTCCCGAATGAAAGAATTACTCTTACCCCGGGAGAAAGCCCGGCTTAAACTAAACCAAAAGAACTAGACAAAAATGACTGAAAGAAGAGAAGGAGTAGGAATTCCGAGACTTGAGCAGGGCGGGGATATTAGGACAAATCGCAGACTGGGGAAACCCCCAGAAAAGGCTCCAGGTTCGCTAGCTTCAAAGTGAAACTTGAAAAAAAGGCTTGATGTATCGAGACAGAGAAGGTTTAAATAAGGACAGTATAAATAGGAAACAGGTGAAGAAGATTACCAAAAAGTCAACAGGAACCTAACAGGACCTCCCCGACATTCCTCTCAGGACAATCTGGTCGGCGGGCCTGATGGGTGCCACAGGTCTTCCTTCAATGGCTGGGGACAAAATCATAGCGCGCGCGTCTGGCTTAAGGTTCCTAGAGCCAAGACGATACGTGAGGGTAAATAGGAAGCGGTCAAAGAATAGGGACCGCCGAGCTTGACGGGGGTTGAGACGCCAGGCCTGTTGGATGTATTCCAGGTTCTTATGGTCTGTAAAGACCTGGAAGGGCTGCGGAGTTCCCTCAAGCCAGTGTCTCCTCTCCTCGAGAGCGAGTTTGACTGCGAGCAGCTCCCTATCTCCGACACCATGGTTCCTCTCAGTGGGGGTAAGCTTGTGTGACAGGAAGGCACAGGGGTGCAGCTTTCCGTCTGCCCCATGTTGGGAAAGCACGGCCCCGACCCAGACGTCTGAGGCATCGACCTCCACCACAAATTGTTAGTCCGCGTCTGGCAATGTCAAGCGGGGAACCGCTGTTTAAGCGTCTGAAAGGCGGCATTGGCCTCTGGGGTCCAGTGAAAGGCACGGTGGGACCTTGATGAGGGTGGTTAGCGGTCCCGCCACAAAGATATAGTTCCGGGTAAATTTACGATAAAAGTTTGCAAACCCTAAAAACTGCTGGACCTGTTTGACAGGTGGAGGGGTGGGCCAGTTAAACACTGCCTGAACCTTTCTGGGATCTATCTGGATGCTCCTGGGGCTATTATGAACCCAAAGAATTGTACAAAGGAAAGATGAAATTCACACTTCTTGGGTTTGACAAAAGAGGGAGAGCATATGAGTTTGGAAAAAAGGAACGCCACGACAGGACAGGTTTGAAGGCAATAAAGCAACTTTTATTTATGTTTTCTTTTGTCTGGTGCTCAGTGCCTCAACCGCACGTTCCTGGCACACACACCCACACGCATCCTCGCGCTCCTCCTTAAATGCCCCCTCCGATCGCTGAAAAAGAGAGAACACTCATTAGACACCATTTGCTTCAGGTGAGGCATTCCCGTGTCGACCTGCTCCCGGCCTCGCCCTCCATTCACAAACCGGCACTCGGCCACGCCCCCGCTGCCACAATGTGATTCTCGAGCAAGTGTAGCATCTGGGCAGGCATCATTTAGACTTCATGTCCCAGGCATTCCTTTTCACCCTTGACATCTGCATTTCAATCAAATCATGAGCACTATGGCTTACACTTTTATTGGAGGTTTGTATAGCACAGTGTCATACCCCCACCCCGGAAGACATGAAGCAGGACAAACCCTGACCTCTCCAGCTGACTTCAGTATACACACACACACACCACCCCGAAAGCCAGATAACCCCCTGGCCTCTCTGGTTACTCCACAGGACCCCTTAAACCATAAAAAAATCCACTCTCGAAACTCGGCTTTAGTATGACTGTGACACACACGTGCGCACACACAAACACAATGGGGCACTCTTTTACTAATCAAACAAATAAATAAGATGTTCCACATTCCACGACATTAACCTAGACCTTGTATGTAGCTCCTTCCCAATCATAGTGGTACTCTAAAAGTCTTATTCTTGTAACCCTGTTTTCATGTTGTCTCTTCTGTTAGGGCTTGACTGACTTAAAATTATCTTTGCTTTATTCTTTCTTTCCTAACAAGGGTGCATTGTATACATCAGAATACAACATTGTATTAACACCAGTTATACTTTAATTACTGATCTCTGTATGTTAATTTACCCCTTTTCTAATGCTGTAATTCCTTTTCATGTTTAGTATCCAATGACTACAAAATTATCTGTTAATTATTTTTTAAACAATGGTGCATTTTATTTGATCACAAAAGGTACCATACCGTCTTAAAACACTTTGGATAAAACTAAGTTTTTCAAAGCGAGTATAACCTGGAAACCATGCCCACAAACACATGAACAAAGGGAGTTTTTCCCTCCAAAAATTTCAGGCTATAGCATTGGCCATTCCCCCAAAGATGGGTGGGGTTCAGGACCTTTAAAACATCTTGAACCAAACTAATCAACTGTTCAGTCAAGTAAAGCAAGCTCGCTCACTCGGCTCGACTGGAATGTCTCGGACTCCCGGGGCCCGAAGGCCCGGAGAGTCGGACGCTTAGAACAGCCCAGCAGCGACTCTTCGGGACAAGATCTCAAATCCTTTTGAGATCTTCCAGCAAGCTTTGTCTTCAAGAACAACACCTGCTCTGATCTTCAGGAGAACCTGGAAGAGCATCTGACTCCATCCTAAGTGACTCTTCAAATATCTTTTTGTCGCATCCGGACTCTTGTGCAACAATCCAATGCAAGTAACCGTTTTACCAACCAATTTAAATGCGAGCCCTTTATCGAATTTTGAATTCGATAAAGTGAATAGAAATTACTTGAGTCTCATTTAGGATCTGATTCATTTTGAGGTTTAAGCTCGCCATTCCTTTCTCTTCCTCCTCTTCCTATTTTTAACTTTGTTTTTTTTTTATTTTCTTTATTTCTTTTTTTGTTTGTTTGTGTAGTTAGTTATATGTTGTGTTTGTCTCATTCATTAAACGCCATATTTTTCATAAGTGATTGTCTCTGAGTGCCGCTCACATTTCTAAGGTTCCTGCAACATTCAATCTGAACTAAATGCTCTATTAATTGTACGGTATAAAGTAAAGAGGGGGTTGCGTCTTTCTCGGCCGGGAAGATACCTCTTTTATAGAATTAATATAAAATTATACTGTCTGTTCGCCGGACGAACAGACCAATAAGGGTTAAAATTGTTAAAAACGTTAATTCCATTACTGTCAATTCAACTTAATTTAAATATTTAGGAGTAACTATAACCCGCTATTGTTACTCCTAAATATTTCCTTTTCTTTGCAAGCTAAATTCGCTACATATAATGTTGGAAAATGGACCGGGCGGCGTTCCGTGAGGCTCTGGGGGCGAGAGAGGCCCCGGCCAGCCCCCCCTTCTGTCCTTCACCATGCATACCGCTAACCAAGATGGGCACGCAGGATGATGTGGAGGCCTCCAACTTTTCAAGCGAGTGGCGGCCGCCGGAGAGTGGACCGGAATGGAGAGAGCTCTCCGCCTGCTGCCGCTGCTTTCCGGGGAAAGCCCAGCTCGCAGCCCAGCAGCTACCGGCGGACCGTATGCTGGAGTACGGCGATCTGAAGCGGGCCATCTTCCAGCGAGTGGGCCGGAAGCTGGAGCAACACCGACAGCGTTTCCGCGCGCTGACGCTCCACGCTGACGCTCCACGCTGACGCTGCTGGAGGTGACTGCTGGACGAGGTCATGGATCGCGTCGTCTTGGAGCAGTTCGTCGCACGTCTTCCGCCGCGGACGGCGGAGTGGGTTCAGTGCCAGCGACCGGAAACCGCGGAGAAGGCGGTGCAGCTGGCCGAGGACCACCTAGCGGCGTAAGCGGCATCGGGCGTGACTTCCGGATCCGCCGCTGATCCCTTTTCATCGCTACTGCCTGGCTCCTCCCCCTGTTCCCCTGCCCCGGAGACGGGGCCCTTTCCCTCGAAGCCGGTGGCGCGGCCCCGAGCCCCTCCCTCTTCTGTTTCCGCTTCCACTCTCTCTGCTCTCTCTCACAGATCTGTGCCTCTGTCTCCACAGGTGGGTGAGGCAACTCGCGGGGGGGCAAAGCGGACGCTTGGGCCGGTCTGTTGGCGCTGCGGGGAGCCGGGACACTACCTGGAACAGTGTCCTGTCATGGATGTGGGGGTGTCGGTGCTGGTCCCCGAGGCGCCACAGGTTGCCCCCGATCAGGCGGGAACATACGGCATACCAGCGAGTATCCAAGGGGGTATGCACCAGGCGTTGCTGGACTCGGCCTGTGAACAGACCCCCATCCACCAAGCGTCGGTTTGTGAATGGGGGCGAGGCAGGACGCAGGTAAGCGGGGATTTGCCTCACCTGCAACTAATAAAACCTGATGTCTGTGCTTTCGTTTCAGTGATCAGGAGGCGCATAAAAGCTGAGGGAGCGGAGGCGTGTGTGTGTGTGTACCAGTAGTGCCGTGCGAGCACTGAGCGACCAGACATCAGTGTGATATAGCAAAAATATTGAATAAAGAACGGCGGTGATGCCAGTGAACCGACCTGTTGTGGCTGTCCCTTTTTCTCCTTCCCACTCGCTCTCCCACACTTTCCTTTTCCAAACACAACCAATCAAAATGCTACACTTAGTCACCAGGTCACACAGACACATCTGCAAACACTAATTGCTTAATTAAACACTAACCAATCACTGCTTTACTTTATAGTAGTGCCTATAAATTGGTCAAAGATCAGATTACCTGTTTTGAACAATGGATGCTAACAATAAACAGAGAGCAAGAGGAGGAGGGGGAATAGGAGGAAGAGGAAGAGGACTATTTCAAATAAGAGAAGGAAGGAGAGCCATCTCTGATGAGATTATGGGCAACACTTGTTGATCATGTAATCAACTATGGTTTGACCGTGGGAGAGGCTGGACTGAGAATCCAGCCCAACTTGAGTTGATTTACAGTGGCGTCCATAATTCGAACCTTCAGAAATGAGAACAGGTATGCAACTATGTAATGACTATTTTAGCCTTATAGTCATGTACTGTAAAATACGTATGACTGCATAGTATTGCATAAACATTTGTAACTCTAAGCCAGGGGTGGCCAACCAGTCAGAGACCGAGAGCCACATTTTTTACTGTGTTAAAGCAAAGAGCCACATCATACACATGGGCACACATGAACATCACCCATCCCTTCCTCTAACACACACACACACGCACCTCTGCTCAGCCAGATTTATTGTAAATGTCACACACAAACATAATGACAGAAATTAACTCCTACAGTTCTAAGACCACAGGACAGTCATTTTCAACAATGAACATTGTGTGCACTGTCTCACACACACAAACTTTTAGTTTAACCAAGTCCACAAACAATAATATAATAATTTACAATAGAGTTTTTCTTTTACTATGCATGTTACTTAGTGGGAATTTTGCCATTCTTTGCCTTGAACAATCCCCTTCAAATCTGCCTCATATTCCGTTGTTGCCACTCGAAGCAATTATTTCACATGGGTGTCAGTCAGAACAGATCGATGCTTTGATTTCACGTGTTTCAGGGTAGAAAACACAGACTTTGTTTGAATTTTTTTTGTGCGTGTTCACTTCGCTTGAGTTCAATACAGTATTTTCGTCAAATGCGCATGTGCACGAGATGAATATACCGCAAAGTTTCCCAACTCAAGCGAAGCAAACACGCACATTAAAAAAACACAAACTTCGATATGAACGTAAGAGCCGCACGAAACCAGCCAAAGAGCCGCATGCGGCTCGCTAGCCACGGGTTGGCCACCCCTGCTCTAAGCCATCCATTTACTACACTGTATTGAATGAATGAGGTTGGTTATCATGCTGTACTAATTTTTTTTGTATATGGCTTACAGTTCCTATGCTGGACACATACTGTGTTTGAATTCTGTACAGAGTGGAAAGGACGAGGACGCTTGTTTACAGATGTACAAGAGACTGCAATTATAAATATGGTTTTGGCCAACAATGCAATTCGGATTCGAGCGATATCTTGAGTAATGAAACCATATTTAACAATATATAATCCAAGATGGCGGCGCAAGTACATCGCGAAGCTCAGGGTCTCTCCAGAATCTGCAATTTTGCGGTATTTCTGTTGCTCATATCGGGTCTGTTCGTGCAGAACAGCTGTGCATATACATCTTACACCCGACGTGAGCTTTTGGATATTGGTTTATGACTTCCCGATAGTTTTATTGACAACCTTCATCTCCTTCCTGAGATCACCAGAACACCCGAGGCAGCTCACTCTACTAGGCCGGGCGGAAGTGCTCGCAGGCGGCGTCGAGATCGTAAACATAGGCGGGGGAAGTGTGGTGGAGTGAAAGCTAAGCTAAAGCTAACACCACACCGGCTCTCTTTACCCAGCATCTTCCTCGCCAATGTTCAGTCACTGGTAAACAAAATGGAGGAGATTCGAATCACACACAGCATGAAACTTCCGAACTATAATGTCATGATCTTCACGGAAACATGGCTACACAGCGGCATTCCGGACAACGCTATTGAGCTAGCGGGACGAAACACACTACTAGCGGATAGGACATTAGATGGCTCCGGTAAGACCAGAGGCGGTGGATTGTGCATTTACGTTAACAACGCTTGGTGCACAAACTCTGTTATTGTCGAGAGCCATTGTTCAGCTAACCTGGAGTTTCTCATGGTTAAATGTAGACTGTTTTATCTATCGCGGGAGTTCACTTCCACTATTATTACTGCTGCTTACATTTCCCCGATGCTGATGCTAAGCTCGCTATGAAAGAACTTTATGCGGCCATCAGTAAACAACAGACTGTTCACCCGGAAGCTGTGTTTATTGTTGCGGGAGATTTTAATCACTTAAACTTAAAGGCAGTGCTTCCAAAGTTTCATCAGCATGTTTCATGTCACACCAGAGGGAACAAAACATTAGACAATGTATACACAAACATGGCTGGAGCTTACGTTGCTACCCCTCTCCCCCACCTGGGACAGTCAGATCACCTTTCTTTGTTCCTCACCCCCAAATATGCACCCCTCATCAACCGGGTAAAGCTATCAGTGAGAACCTCAAGGTGTGGCCCGCAGAGGCAGATTTCACACTTCAGGAAAGGTTTTCACACACAGACTGGAGTACATTTGCTTCTCAGGCCACCAGTGACACTCTCACAGACATCGACTGCTATACCTCCTCTGTACTGGATTACATCAGTTCAACCATAGACAGTGTTACTACCCAGAAACAGTTCATCACATACCCAAATCAGAAGCCATGGATGAACAAGGAGGTGCGGCTCCTGCTAAATGCACGCACTACTGCCTTCAGGTCAGGTGACGCTCAGGCCTACAGCACATCCAGAGCTAACCTGAAGAGGGGCATCAAAGAGGCCAAGCACTGCTACAAGCAAAAGATAGAGGAGCATTTTTCCAACTCTGACCCTCGACACATGTGGCAAGGCATTCAGGCCATCAGTAACTACAAATCCTCCCACTCCACCCCCGCTGCCACTGATGTCCTCTTCTTGAATGAGCTTAATGACTTTATGCTTGTTTTGAGAGAGACAACAAAGAAACTGCCACCAAGCTCAAACTCTCGGCTGATCACTCTCCAATCAAACTCTCCTCCACAGATGTCTGCAATGCACTGAGCCGGATCAGCGCACACAAAGCCGCTGGACCAGACAACATCCCTGGATGCGTACTCAGGGCATGTGCTGTGCAGCTCGCTGGGGTCTTTACCGACATCTTCAACCTGTCTCTTGCCCAAGCAGCTGTTCCCACTTGCCTTAAATGCACCTCCATTGTGCCAGTGCCAAAACACTCCAACCCAACGTGCCTGAACGACCACTGCCCTGTAGCACTGACACCCATTGTCATGAAGTGCTTTGAGTCTCTGGTCCTGGCACACCTGAAGGACTCTCTGCCAACCACAGACTCTCACCAGTTTGCCTACCGAAGCAATAGAAGCACAGAAGATGCAGTTGCCATGGCACTGCACTCTGTGCTCACACACCTGGACAATAAGAACACTTACGTACGTATGCTGTTTGTTGACTTCAGCTCAGCATTTAATACCATAATTTCATCCACGTTAACAGCCAAACTTGTAGATCTGGGCATTAACACTTCCACCTGCAACTGGATCTTGGACTTTCTGACCAACAGACCCCAGCAGGTTCGATCTGGCTCTATCTTCTCCAACACCATCACACTCAACACTGGTGTACCACAGGGCTGTGTGCTGAGCCCCTACTCCCTCTTCACCTCCGACTGCAGGCCTGTGAATGGATCTAACTCCATCATGAAGTTTGCAGATGACACTACCATGATCAGTCTCATCACCAACAATGATGAGACTGCCTACAGGGAGGAGATCCAGCACCTAGCCACATGGTGCAACAACAACAACCTCCTCCTTAACACCTCCAAGACAAAGGAGCTCATTGTTGACTTCAGGAAGGAGACAAGAGGCACACACGACACCACCCACATCAATGGGATGGCCGTTGAACGCGTCTCCAGTTTCAAGTTCCTGGGGATCCACATCTCGGCGCACCTGTCCTGGACCACCAACACCTCCAGCCTGGTAAAGAAGGCTCACCAGCGCCTCTTTTTCCTGAGGACACTTAAGAAAAATCAGCTCTCCTCGGATATCCTGGTGAACTTCTACCGCTGCGAAGTAGAAAGCATTCTGACCAGCTGTGTCACAGTCTGGTATGGGAGCTGCTCTGTTGCAGAGCGCAAGGCACTGCAGCAGGTGGTGAAAACTGCCCAGCGCATCACAGGGACTTCACTCGCAGCCATAGTGGACATCCAAAAGAAACGCTGTCTGCGTCGAGCTTGCAGCATTCTTAGGGACTCTCATCCCGCCCATAGACTGTTTACTCTTCGGCTAAATGGCAGGCATTTCAGGTGCCTCTGGACCAGGACCAGCAGACTAAAGAACAGCTTTTTTCCTAGAGCTGTCTCTTTACTGAACTCTGCCCCTCGCTGACACACGACCACATTTCCCCCCCACACCTCACACTTCGTTATTTCACTGTCTGCACAAAAACTCATGCTCACTTGGACACTTGCTCATTTCTCACCACACACTCTAATTGCACTAACGGACTGTTTACACAAAACTATGCTCATTTGCACACCTACTCTTGTTACACAAAACTGTGACCGTCACAAAAACATTGCTCATTTCTCTTTATAGTAATAGGCATCTGTAAATGTTCAATAGTACATATATACTCATCTGTATATTACTGCTCATAGTACATATATACTCACCTGTACATTATTGTTACAGTTTTTTACGATTGTTTACACACTAAAATTAAAATTTCCACACAATTAGCAAAGTTTTACTCCAATGAGCAAAACACCTCCACAGATTTGCACATTACACACAATGTCTGCTTCACCCTTTTTGCAAAACATTACACACAGTGATTTGTAAAACTCTACACACATTTTCACACCTTAGACACAGATAAGGATTGTGAGGTTACTTCCTTGTAATTACAAAGCACCAGATTGCCAATTACCACACTAATGAACGAATTGGATAAACACATCTACCAGGTGTGGAAGCACACATGTGCTAATTTGAAAACGCAGCACTCAGGTGTGCTATAAAAGGCAGCAGGTGAGTTCACCTGTATTCAACAAAAATGGAAGGAGTTAGAAGAAGAAGAAGAGTGTGAATGAGAGGGGGAGCTCAAAGAGGAGATGAAGGCCCTAGAGGAAGAGGAGAAGGAGGTAGAGGAAGAGGCATAGGTAGAGGAGAAGAAGGTAGAGGAAGAGGCATAGGTAGAGGAGAAGAAGGTAGAGGAAGAGGCATAGGTAGAGGAGAAGAAGGTAGAGGAAGAGGAGAAGGAGGTAGAGGAAGAGGTAGAGAAGGACTTGAAGAGGTGATAGAACCTGAACAAAGAAGACAAGGACCAAATTTGACTCGAGAAATCCGTGCAACACTTATTGACCATGTTATCAACCATGGACTGACACTGATGGAAGCTGGACAAAGAGTTCAACCAAATCTCAGCAGAAATACTGTTGCGTCAGTAATTCGGACATTTCATCGAGAAAACAGGTAAGCTAACCAGACAGTATACATTGAAACTGAAGCTTGTATAATCAATATTGTTTACTGTGACATTTGACAGTAGGCTGCATATATATATATATATATATATATATATATATATATATATATATATATATATATATATAATTTATTTATTTATTTTTATTTTATTTTTCTTACATAGGATTGAGGGTCGAGGACACCAAGGTGGAAGGGGCCCTATGTTTAGTCGTGCACAAGAGGCCGCCATTGTGAACATGGTTTTGGCCAATAATTGTACCAGGCTACGAGAAATCCAAGCCAATATCATCAATGATGACAATATTTTCAATAACATCCAACGAGTCTCTCTGTCAACATTAGGTTGAATCCTAAAGAAAAATCAAATATACATGAAGCAACTGTATCGGGTACCATTTGACAGAAATTCAGAGAGAGTGAAACATCTGCAATGAGTATGTGGAGGTATGCATTGTTCATCTGACTATGGTGTGGTATCATGCACTGCTCATAATGTTCTGTCACAAAAAAAATACTGTGCTATAGATATTGAATAGCATCCTATTTTCTTTAATGTGTTTCAGAGAGTCTTGCAAATGGATGCTGCTGAAATTCAACATGAATTTATATATGTGGATGAGGCTGGATTTAACCTTGCAAAAACAACAAGAAGAGGGAGAAATGTAATTGGGCACAGGGCAATCACCAATGTGCCAGGGCAGCGAGGGGGTAACATCACCCTTTGCGCTGCTATCACACAAAATGGGGTCCTCCACCACCATGCAAATCTGGGACCCTATAATGCAAATCTGATACTTGCATTTCTTGACCGATTGCATGAGATTGTCACAGCATTACACCAAGTGGACCAGATGCGGTACATTGTTGTTTGGGACAATGTCTCATTTCATCTACAAGGAGATGCGGCAGCAGGTAAAAAGGGATGTGGCGATAGCCAAGGAAAAGGCATATGAGGAGCTGTATGAGAGGTTGGACACTAAGGAAGGAGAAAAGGAGTTATACCGATTGGCCAGGCAGAGGGACCGAGCTGGGAAGGATGTACTGCAAGTTAGAGCAATAAAGGATGGAGAGGGAAATGTGTTGACTAGTGAGGAGAGTGTGTTGAGAAGGTGGAGGAGTATTTTAAACAGCTGATGAATGAGGAAAATCACAGAGAGAAGGTTGGAGGATGTGGAGTTGGTGAAGCAGGATGTAGATAGGATTAGTAAGGAGGAAGTGAGAGCAGCGTTTAAGAGGATGAAGAATGGAAAGTCGGTTGGACCAGATGACATACCGGTAGAGGCGTGGAGATGTTTAGGAGAGATGGCAGTGGAGTTTTTAACCAGATTGTTTAACAGGATTCTGGAAGGGGAGAGGATGCCTAAGGAATGGAGAAGGAGTGTGCTGGTACCGATCTTTAAGCATAAGGGAGATGTGCAGACCTGCAGTAACTACAGGGGAATTAAGTTGATCAGTCACACCATGAAGTTATGGGAAAGAGTAGTGAAAGCCAGGCTGAGAGAAGAGGTGACCATCTGTGAGCAACAGTATGGTTTCATGCCGAGGAAGAGCACCACAGATGCCTTATTTGCTTTGAGGATGTTGATGGAGAAGTATAGAGAAGGACAGAAGGAATTGCATTGTGTATTTGTGGATTTAGAGAAAGCGTACGACAGTGAAGGTTGGACTGCATCAAGGATCGGCCCTGAGCCCTTTCCTGTTTGCAGTGGTGATGGACAGGTTGACGGACGAGGTCAGACAGGAGTCTCCCTGGACTATGATGTTTGCAGATGATATTGTGATTTGTGGTGAGAGTAGAGCAGGTTGAGAAGAGCCTGGAGAGGTGGAGATATGCGCTGGAGAGAAGGGGAATGAAAGTCAGTAGGAGTAAGACAGAGTACATGTGTGTGAATGAGAGGGAGGGCAGTGGGTGATGCGGTTGCAGGAGAAGAGGTGGAGAAGGTGGAGGTTCAGGTACCTGGGGTCAACAGTGCAAAGTAATGGAGAGTGTGTTAGAAGTAAAGAAAAGAGTGCAGGCAGGGTGGATTGGGTGGAGAAGAGTGACAGGAGTGATTTGTGATAGTAGGGTATCTGCAAGAATGAAAGGGAAAGTTTATAGGACTGTGGTGAGACCTGCGATGTTGTATGGATTAGAGACAGTGGCATTGAATAAAAGGCAGGAGGCAGAGCTGGAGGTAGCAGAGCTGAAGATGTTGAGGTTTTCGTTGGGAGTGACGAGGATGGACAAGATTAGAAATGAGTTTATTAGAGGGACAGCACATGTAGGATGTTTTGGTGACAAGGTGAGGGAGGCGAGATTGAGATGGTTTGGACATGTGCAGAGAAGGGACATGAATTATATTGGTAGAAGAATGCTGAGGATGGAGCCACCAGGTAGGAGGAAAAGAGGAAGGCCAAGGAGGAGGTTCATGGATGTGGTGAGGGAAGACATGCAGGTAGTTGGTGTGAAAGAGGCAGACGTAGAGGACAGGGTGGTATGGAGACGGATGATCCGCTGTGGCAACCCCTAATGGGAGCAGCCGAAAGAAAAAGAAGAAGAAGAAGTGTATATGTTTTGACTGAAGTGTGTATGTTTTGACTGAAGTGTGTCATTTTGCAAACAATCTAGGAATTTTGCTAATTGATTGTGGTGTTTGGATAATTGTGATTATATTTTGACAAAAAGAACTCTGTTTTCAAAATTGCGTGTAAACAATTGAAAAAAACTGTAATAGTACATATATATCCACCTGTATATTATATTCATATTCATAGTACATATACATCTGTAAATTACTGTTTATAATCCTATATTCAATTCTATTTAACTTATGTAAATCATGTAACACTTTATATCCTACACTTGCTGTTATTGCACTCTGGTTAGACCCAAACTGCATTTTGTTGCCTTGTACTTGTACATGTGTAATGACAAAGTTGAATCTAATCTAATCAATGCTGTAAGCCCGTCGACCATACAACGCATCCTCCAACGGCACCAAGTGACGATGAAACAACTTTACAAGGTGCCATTTAAGAGAAACTCAGAGACCGACAGGCAGAGTCAAGAATCTGCGACATGACTTTTAGAGGAATGTATGCAACACTACTTCCAGTACTTCAGACATACCATATTTACTCATCTGTATATAATTGTGTCTGTTACAGAGAGTATTGGAGATGGATGCCCATGTAATTTGTCATGAATTTATTTATGTGGATGAGGTTGGCTTCAACCTCACCAAAACCAGGCGCCATGGACGAAATGTAATAGGACAGAGGGCAATTACCAATGTCCCTGGACAGCGTGGTGGTAATATAACCATGTGTGCTGCCATCACTCAAAACGGGGTCCTCCATCACAATGCCACACTGGGTCCATACAACACCGGCCATATACTCACTTTTCTGGATGCAGTTCACACAATGCTTGTCCCTGATCCAGATCAGGCGCCTGCTTGGAGAAGAGATGAAGCTTAGCACTGGGGACTGCACACCCCCCCATTCTTGGACCCCACACACAATTTACTGTATTCTACTGTAAAGAATATACTTTTGGTTTACATGTTTGTTTTGTTGTATGCTAATGTATACAACAGTAAGTTTTGGCCTAATACATTTTCTGTTTCTACATTGCATTGCCATTTCCAGTGTACTTGTTACCCCTCTCAGCAGAGGGGTACTTTCACTGTAGAACATTGTATTGAAATGTAGATATAAGCCTATGAAAGACCAAAGAGCTTTAGATTTAGAACAGCAGTGTTTACATGGTATATCCAGAAATTTATTATTATGAAAGAGGTGTTTGCCATTTGATGCAAATGTGCTGACATGTGTTTATAGCATTTTGAATGCAGTGTTGCATTTTGAAGAAGATGTGAGCTATTTTGCATTTTGTGTGAGCAGTTTTGAGAATTGTGTGTAGAGTTTTGAAAAAAGGAGACTTGGTTTTGAAAACGTGTGCGCAATTGGTAAAAACTGTAATGCATGATAAAAAAAAAGATACTGTTGCATGTTTTATTTTTTTGTGAATGCAGCGAAGTTTGTGCCGTTAAGGGCACAAAGTCTAAGGATCTGTTCGAATGAAGAAATTGTCCCTCATTTTGATGAAGAATGATTTAAGCGATGTTCCTGGTATCATCTTCTAAAGACCTTATCTGAGGTATCTGTTGGTACAGCAAGGGAACCCTGCCTAATGACACAAACCTTAAAATCTGTTTGGGACAGCATCACATGATACATAGGGTCGAGAATCGTCCTACGTCAAACGTTATCAAATCACCACCACTATTTAATGTCAGCCGACGGCGCGCGCACTTCCGGTAATTCAACTTCCGGTAGCCCATCTTCCGCTTCCGGTGCGGCACCGGCGCGACGTGGCAGCCATCTTTGATGTGTATAAATAGACGCCGGCTCCTGTTATTCCTTGCCAGATTGTTTTTTGGCTTTGTGTTAGGTTTTTTGGGACTATTTTGCCGTTTTTTCCCCTGTGGATTATTTTTTGTTTTCACTTTGGATCTCTCCTTTTTCCTGTTTTTTTTTGCCCGCAGTTTTTGGACGTTTGTTGGTTATTTTTTCCCTTTTTCTGCTCTTTGTTTTTTTTTTTTCATGCTCTTTTTAAGGGTAGAACATTTGTTCTGTTTGTATTGCCTATGTTTTTCCCCTAATTAAAGACTGCCTTTTTTGGATATTTTCTGCGCCCTGCATTTGGGTCCTTCCTCTCGCATTCCTGACAGAACAATCTGGCCAACTATGGACCCCGTGGACGCACAGGACTTAAGGGAGAGTATAGACTCTCTGAAGTAGATCTGCGTCACCCATGATCAGCAGCTACGTGAGCTTGGTTCGGCACTTCACGGTTTCATGCAGTGCGTGGCTCAAAATCCCAGTACCTTGGCTGTAGCCTCACCCGTCGCTTCACCTGCACCATCAACCGAGATGGAACCTGCTCCGGTCGTGGTCAGTTTCAGGTCCCGCTCTCCAGTGGGCCACCGCTGAGTGGGAGAACCAGACCCCCCACTGCATGTCTTTCTCCGCCTTCTCCGGCGAACTCCGGAAAATTTTAGACTCCGCCTCTCCCCGTCATGATGCGGCTCGCTTGCTGTTTTCTGCCACTCAAGGTAGGCGATGAATTTGCCGCTGAGTTCCGCACCGCTGCCACGGATAGCGGATGGAACCCCACTGCCCTCTATGACGCCTTCTATCGTGGTTTGGCTGCTGAAGTTAAAGATGAGTTAGCCGCCCAGGAACTTCCATCAAGCTTAGATGGCCTCATTGCCCTCGCAACGCGAATTGACAGACGCCTGCAGGAGCGGCGTGTGGAGCACACCCCTCGGCGCTCCGATCGTCACCGCTTTCCACCGCAATACCGACGCCGAACACTCCCTTGTGAGACTACTGTACCAGAACCCCACTCTCCACCCCGTCCTATGGAAATTGGCCGCCGACACCTATCCTTGGATAAAAAGGAGAGGCGTCGCTCCAGAGGCTTGTGTCTCTACTGCGGGGAAGCTGGACACATGGCGGTTTCCTGCCCAGTAAAAGACCGGGCTCGTCGCTGATGGGGAGGTCCTCGTCGCCTCGAGCCAAATCCTTCCTGCCCTCTCCAAACCACTCCTAGACATCCGCATCCTCTCTGGCGGACAGGAGCACCAGCTTGCGGCTTTTGTGGATTCAGGGGCTGACTCAGAGTTCCTGGATCAGGATCTTGTTCAGCAGTTGATGATTGAGACTGAAACCTTGCCAGCGACCCTTCAAGTTCAAGCTCTCGATGGCCATCCCCTTTATCAGGGGACCTGTCGCACAAAGCCCCTCCGGGTCACCATTGCCGATCAACATCAGGAGTGGCTGTCCTTTTTGGTCATTTCCTCCCCTCACACCCCGGTCATGCTCGGTTTTCCCTGGTTGCAGAAACACAACCCCCGCCTGGATTGGTCCACGGGTGAAGTCTTAGAGTGGGGAACCTTCTGCCATTCCCACTGTTCTTTTGAGACCTTGGACCTTGACTCAATTCCCTCTGAGTATTATGACCTAGGTCAGGTATTTAGCAAGGCCCGAGCTTCCTCCTTACCTGCTCATCGCCCATATGACTGTGCCATCGACCTCCTACCCGGGTCCTCGCCCCCCCGGGGACGTTTGTATCACCTGTCGGGCCCCGAGCAAAAAGCCATGACGCTGTACATTCAGGACTCACTTGCTACTGGCCTTATTCGCCCTTCCTCCTCCCCTGCCGGTGCGGGGTTCTTTTTCGTCGAGAAGAAGGATGGGACTTTACACCCCTGCATCGATTATCATGGTCTCAATAGCATCACCATCAAGAACCGCTATCCGCTCCCCTTAATGGACACGGTGTTTGCTCTGGCTGCGGTGAGCATAAGTATGAATCCTGCCAGGATCAGAGCTGCCAAGGAATGGCCCACACCCTCCTCTAGGAAGCAGCTGCAGAGGTTCCTGGGGTTCTCCAACTTTTTCCGGAGGTTTATTAGAGGCTACAGTTCGGTTGCTGCCCCTCTTCACCAACTGACCTCCTCCCACCGATCCTTTTCATGGCCTCCCGAAGCGGAGCGAGCTTTCATCAGACTCAAAGACCTCTTCACCTCTGCCCCAGTCCTGGTTTTTCCCGATCCCTCTAGCCAGTTCATCGTGGAAGTCGATGCCTCTGACCTAGGGGTAGGCGCTGTACTGTCTCAGAGGGGCGCTACTGATAATAAGTTGCACCCTTGTGCCTTCTTCTCCCGCCATCTTAACCAAGCTGAACATAATTACCCCATTGGTGAGCGGGAGCTCCTGGCCGTCAAGCTTGCCCTGGAAGAATGGCGTCACTGGTTAAAGGGGGCCGAGACCCCTTTCTTGGTCTGGACTGATCACCGCAACCTGGAGTATCTACGCACCGCCAAGCGCCTCAATCCTTGCCAGGCTCGCTGGGGACTTTTTTTCGGCAGGTTCAATTTCTCTCTTTCCTACTGCCCGGGATCTAAGAATGGGAAGCCTGACGCTCTTTCCAGGTTACACTCCCATGTGGAGGAAGAAGATCCCACCTTCACACCCATACTTTCTCCTTCAGTTACCGTGCGTGCCCTGGACCTTGACCTCGAGGCTAGGGTTAAACTTGCCACTATAGACCAGCCGGCTTCCGAGGGTTGCCCTACTGACAGACTCTTTGTTCCCGAGCAGCTGCGGTCCCAAGTCCTCCAGTGGTGTCACGGCTCGCCTCTGTTTTGCCATCCCGGGTTTCCTCGAACTCTGTCCGTCCTCCGACAGCGGTTCTGGTGGCCCACGGTCCGGAAAGATGTCCATGAATTTGTTGCCACCTGTCCCACCTGCACGCAACACAAGAATCCGAAGGGCCGTTCGGTGGGATTGCTACGTCCACTTCCTGTGCCTAAATGCCCCTGGTCTCACATTGCCCTGGATTTTGTTACCGGGCTCCCCCCCTCTGCCGGAAGCACTGTCATTCTTACCGTGGTGGACCAGTTCTCGAAGATGGTACATTTTATTCCCCCGGCCAAACTGCCTTCTGCTAAGGAGACTGCTGCGCTACTTCTCCTGCACATTTTCCGTCTGCACGGTCTTCCTCGCAACATCCTCTCTGACCGGGGCCCTCAATTCACTGCCGGGTTTTGGAAGGAGTTTTTTCGCCTCCTAGGGGTCTCGGTCAGCCTCTCCTCTGGGTTCCACCCGCAAACCAATGGCCAGACTGAGAGGCTCAATCAAGAGCTAGAGACCGGACTCCGTGTCCTTTGCACCCAAGATGCCTCCTCATAGTTCTCCAAGCTGTTGTGGGTTGAGTACGCCCATAATTCATTGCCTACTGCACCCCATTATCGGGTTGGTCAAAAGGCGTGGCTTTCCACTCGGGACCTTCCTCTCAAGGATGTGTGTCATAAGCTCGCCCCACGGTTTCTAGGACCGTTCCCCATCTCCAAGGTCATTAACCCGGTTGCTGTGCGCCTCAGACTGCCCAGGGCCCTTCGGATCCATCCTACGTTCCACGTTTCCCGACTCCGACCTGTCCGGGCATGGTCCTGGTGCCCTCCGCGGGCCCCGCCACCCGCCGGGTCATCGACGGGGTCCCGCTTATCTGATCGTCGTTTGCTCCGCTCCTGCCGTCGGGGTAGAGGCTTCCAATATCTGGTGGACTGGGAGGGGTATGGCCCGGAGGAGCGCTCCTGGGTTCCTGCGCGGCATGTTCTGGACCGCGGCCTCATTTCTCGGTTTCATCAGGACCATCCTGAGCAGCCTGGAGGGTCGTCTGGAGCCGCCTTGGGGAGGGGGGTACTGTCAGCCGACGGCGCGCGCACTTCCGGTAATTCAACTTCCGGTAGCCCAACTTCCGCTTCCGGTGCTGCACCGGCGCGACGGCCATCTTTGATGTGTATAAATAGACGCTGGCTCCTGTTATTCCTTGCCAGATTGTTTTTTGGCTTTGTGTTATGTTTTTTGGGACTATCTTGCCGTTTTTTTCCCCTGTGGATTATTTTTTGCTTTCACTTTGGATCTCTCCTTTTTCCTTTTTTTTTTGCCCGCAGTTTTTGGACGTTTGTTGGTTATTTTTTCCCTTTTTCTGCTCTTTGATTTTTTTTTATGCTCTTTTTAAGTGTAGAACATTTGTTCTCGGACTGTTTGTATTGACTATGTTTTTTCCCTAATTAAAGACTGCCTTTTTGGATATTTTCTGCGTCCTGCATTTGGGTCCTTCCTCTCGCGTTCCTGACAATTTAAGTAATTTAAGGCATAACACTTTAAGATAAACACTAGGGGACAGGCTGCTTAAGTGTCTAGCACTTTTTGCAAACATCCTCCTTCTAACCCCTAACTTCAGTATGTGTGAGAACTATAAATAAAAAATTGCCTATTAGCACAGCCCACTAATATCATAAGAACTTGTATTGGCCTTTTGTGCTGTCTTTGTCGCTTTGCCAGTGAACCAGCATGTCCCGACCATCCAGTTCTCAAGCCAACTAGAGACCTGGTTGAACGCCATGACTGGTAACCTTCTGCCCAAGGCTACTAGTGACCTGCAGAATCTGAGACCAGAATGGCTTGATAAACCAAATGCTGCAAAGGGGGATGAAGCAAGCATCTCCAGCCGGGAACAGGAATCATCAGCACCGAGGATCCAAGTTGGGGAGGCTCAGAAAAACCCAGCATGTGCTCATTTTAAGCTGGACCTGCTAATGGCAGAGACGCAAAAAAAACAGTACAGCACAGCAGATGAGAAAGACCCAGAGCCTGTGGGAGGAAAAAGATCAACTACAAAAGACCCTGACTATTCTCCTTGTAGAAAACACACACCAAGAGCAGTGGAAAAGGGATACCAGCGAGGAGCTCAGTGAGAAACTCCAAGGAGCTGATTATCTGTTAATCAAAGCATTGACTGAACTAATGGAAAGGCACATCACAGAATTTCCCTTAACTAGCCTTAGCCACAAAGTTCCAGTTCCAAAAAGTGGGTAAGAACCAATACTCGGGACATCTCTGGGTTAGAAGACTTCTCAAAGAATCGTGCCTTCAAGTCACCATCTCACCTTAAATCCTGAATTAGAACTGAGGATTGAGAAGGGGGGGGTTGTAAGTAATCGACACCACCCCAATCGGCCCTCCAAGCACTGTCTCAGGTGTTGATACCAACCAACTTCTACCCGATCCTGGACCACTACCTACACAGCTCTTTTCATCTCCACAGCCATCGGGTACACACGGAACCTTGGTCTTACCCTATTTTTGTTGAAAAGAATCAATGGAGTGCAAAGGTCAATGAACAGGTGCACTGCTGCTTTTCTCCGCACCATCAGGTATGTAGGGTTTTTATACCACAGTGTTATACCCCCACCCCGGAAGACAGTAAGCAGGACAAACCCTGACCTCTCCAGCTGACTTCAAAGCAGCATTCAACTGATAACACAAGCTAGTCTCTATACCTTACACACACACACACACACACACACACACACCACCCTGAAAGCCAGATAACCCCCCTAGCCTCTCTGGTTGACTTCACGGGGACCATAAAACAATTCACTTTTAGAACTGTGTGACACACACAGACACACACCACAAGGAAGCATTCTTTTATTAATTAAATAATAAATAAAATGTCCCACATTACATCCACAAACACATACATCTTGGATGTATATTCTCCTATAAATAAACAGAGTGTTTAACTACACCTTAACAATAGTTACACTCTAAATGTTTATTAATGTACCTTCAATTTAATGCCGTCTTTTCTTTTAAGGCCTGATGTCAAAGTTGATATAAAATTATCTGCTCTTTACTTTCCTAACAAGGATGCAATTTATATACCAGAATATAACATTGTATTAACAAAGTTATACCTTAAATACTGGTAGGTTAATGGTATCTTAAATGTACCTCTGTTTAAAATTCGGTCTTTGCATTTCATGTTTAATATCAAAATGATCACAAAATTATCTGTTCCTTTTTTTTTTTTTTTTTTTTTTACAAACAATGGTGTATTTTATCTGATCACGAAATGCACCATACTGTCTTTATGCACTTTGGATAAAATTAAGTTCTCCAAAGCAAGAGTAACCCGGAAACCATGCCCACAAATGCATGAACAAAGTAAGTTTCTCCCTCCAAAATATCAGGCAATAGCATTGGCCATTCCCCCAATGATGGGTGGGGTTTGGGACCTTTAAAATATCTTGAACCCAACTATACAATAGTCAGCTTGCTCGGCTCGATCGGAAAGGCTCGGAGACCTGGACACCCGAAGGCCCAAAGGGCCCGAAGAGTCAGACGTTCTTAACAGCTTAGAAATGACTCTCTCTCCCTTTGAGATCTTCCGGCATGCTTTACTTTCAAGAACAACTGCTCTGATCTTCAGAAGAACCTGGAAGAACTCTGTCTACCGCATCTGAACTCTTGTGCAACAAGCCAATGCAAGTAACTGTTTTACAAACCAATTTAAATGCGTGTTTAAGTTTGAGCCCCTTAATTTTAAGGTGAATTTAAATTCCTTGATTCTCAATTAGGTTGTGGTTAATTTTGAACATTAAGCTTGCCGTTCATTTCCTTCATTTCTCTTCCTTTCTCTTACTCGTTTTCCTACTTTTAAACTTTTTGTTTATTTTTATTTTCTATATTTCTTTTTGTATGTTTGTAGGTAGTTCTATGTTGTGTTTTGTCTCATTTATTACAGTTTTTTTGGATTGCTTACACACTAAAATTAAAAGTAGTACACTATTAGCAAAACCTTACACTCAAGAGGCAAAACACCAGCTCATATTTGCACAACTATAAGCACACTGTCAACCTCACATTTGTTGCAAAACTCTACACACAGTGATTTGCAAGACACTAAACACACTTAACATACATTAAACACAAAAATATTTAATGAAGTCACTTCCTTGCAATACCAAAGCACTGACTGTCAAATTACTGCACCGTCCAACCAATTGGTTCAACACAGTCATCAGGTGTGCGAACACTTGTTCGCTTCATTGTAGACACACCAATCAGGTGTATAAGCACTATAAAAAGCAGCAGGTGAGTTCATCGGTCTTCAAGCACAATGGAAAGAGTCAGAGAAAGGGTAAGACGAGGAGGAGAATGAGGAAGAGGACAAGGAGGAAGGGGAGGAAGAGAAATCAACAGAGGAGGAATCAACAGAGGAAGAGGATGAGGTGGAGGCCATGCTGGAGGTAGAGGTAGAGGAAGACAAGAAGTTGCTCAAAGAGGACCGAATCTGACAAATGAGATCCGCGCAACACTGGTTGACCACGTTGTCAACCACGGCCTGACGCTGATGGAGGCTGGACTGCGAGTACAGCCAAATCTAAGCCGATAACACAGTGGCAAGTGTGATAAGAACATTTCGACTGGAAAATAGGTAGTGTAAAATTATCATCATATCAAAAACATCTGCACGGTTTTAGTAACTGCTCACAGTACTGTATTCTATGCACTATCAGCACTTCTGTTACCTTTTCCTGTGAAATTACTGTACTATTGTATACTGTTTTTTTTTTTTTTTCCTACATAGGATTGATGGTCAGGAACGACAAGCAATCCAAAAAAACTGTAATACACTTTGGATTAAACTAAGTTCTTCAAAGAAAGTATAACCCTGAAACCATGCCCACAAACAGACAAACAAAGGAAGTTTCTCCCTTCAAAATGTCAGGCCATAGCATTGATCATTCCCCCAAAGATGGGTCTGGGACCTTTAACCCTCTGGAGTCTGATTTGCCGCCGGTGCCCAAACGTTTTTTTTTTTTTCAGATGCCAGCAAAAAGAGCTTAAACTGCTCTGTCATATTTGATCAAACATGTCAAAGTAATGCATCATTTTAAATCTGTAAAGGGTCTACTTTCATTTGTGTATGCTCACTATATAAACAAAACGTTTTTTTTTTTTAATGAATAAAATAATAAGGGTGCGCCATCTGTCGCCTTTGTCTGCGTGATCTTCGTTTAGAAACACGTCATTAAAAAGCGCTGAAACTCGGCCAATATCTGACACACGGAAATAAAAAATATATCTTTAGACAGCTTAAAGTGTGTAGTTTTAGAATTAGTCGGTGAAATAAAAAACATATGTTTCCAATGAATATAAATCATGTGAAACCAAGTGGAGGCACAGATTTTCCACCGCAGCTCATTATCCGATAATGAGCTGCGATTGGACACGCCCCCCCGCTATTCACAGGTAAATAGTTCACATGTTGAGTCACATGCCCCCCCCAGACAGTGGCATAAAATAATGCCAGAGAATTTACCTTTTCATCTGAAGAAGATTGCGATTCCGACGAGGAGCGTTTGCATTTTGAAGAGCGAGGACTTTCCAGCAAGTTGCTACGATGAGTAAGTTATTTAGTCTTACATTCTAATCATATAAACTCATATTGTTTGTAGACATCTCTGCCTAGCTTTTGTCAGCATTGCCTTCAAATATCCGCCAATATCTGCTCATTTGTAACATGAACTGTTTGTAATTGTTTGCCCTAAATATTGTTGACGTTATATAAAGTTATATTTTAGCCTCAGTTCAGTTTTGGTTGGTGTCACTGATCATCCTGAAAGGCCGTTATGTAGTGTTAGCTAGCAGAGATGTTCCAGAATGCTGAGGTGTAAATGCTATATGTACAATGCATGCTAACAAATATATATTGTTCAAGTGTATTCATCAAAAATACTGAAAAAATATATTGTTTTTTTTTTTTTTAGGAATGTGGCTGCATCACCCCTGCCTTCACTGGAAACTCACACCAGGCCACGCAGGCGTCGCTCCTTTTTAAGTTTGACCGAGAATCATCCTGAGTAAGTACATATTTTATATTTTCCTAAATTATATTTAGTTTGAATCATTATTGCATTGTATGACATGCAAACAACTTTACCAATGACACAATTAGTGATGTTCGTGTGTGTGTTTCATAAACAGATGTGATCAGGCACCTGCTCCAAAAAGGGCAAAGGCAGCACACACACAGTGCACCATGTCATGGAAGGATCAGACAGATAACGACACAGTTCCACAGACTCTGCGATTCCTGCCCGCATGTGAACCTGGACCTCAACTGAGGTCTTCTGACTCATTCTCCATTTAGTCTATTTAAAATGTTTTTCTCGGAGAGTGTTGTGTCAACTCTGTGCCACAACACAAATGCTCAAGCTGCCAAGTCAATAGACAAGGGACGAAAATACAAATGGAGAGATGTAACCGTGAGGGAGATGTATCTCTACACTGGGCTCTTATTTTACATGGCAATGTTAAAGTTGCCCTCCATCATAGACTACTGGTGACAGAGCAGTATTTTCACAGTTCCCTTTTCAGCAACAATTATGTCAAGGGACAGATACAGGACAATTTCGTGGTATGTACACATGAGTCACCCATGTAGCGTCTGGCACAGGTCATTTAGATTTCATGTCCCAGGCATTCCTTTTCCCTATGACATCTTCACCTCAATCAAAAGGTGAAACATTTATTGGGGGTGGTATATCCCACAGTGTCACACTCCCCCTCCGAAGACATGAAACAGGAACAAACCCTGAACTCTTGCTGAGTGCACAAGGACCCTCTAATCATAAAACACACACCCACACACAACTGGCTCCAGAATATCTGGACCCTACCACAAGACGAGATAACCCCATGCAGATTCTCTGTTTGACCCTTACACACACACACGGGAACATTCCTTTTCCTAATAAAACGCTCCACATCCCACGACATTAACCTATATTTGTATGTATCTAAAAATTCTATTAATGTAACTCTATTAATGTTGTCTCTTCTATTAAGGCTTAATTGAGTTAGAATTATCTGTTCTTTACTTTTTACAATGGTGCATTTTATTTGATCACGAAAGTCACCATACCGTCTTAATACACTTCAGATAAAACTTTAAAGTTTTATAGTCCAAATCAAGTTTTTCCCTCCAAAATTTCAACCCATAGTATTGGTCATTTCCCCAAAGATGGGTGGAGTTCGAGACCTTCAAAATGTCACAAACACCACCAATTGTTGGTCAGACGTACGAAACAGCTTGGAAATGACTCCCTCTTCCTTCAAGATCTTCCGGCAAGCTTCACTTCCAAGAACAACCACTGCTCTGATCTTCAGGAGAACCTGGAAGAACATCTGACCCCACCCTAACTGGCTCTTTAAAGATTTCTTTGTCGCATCCGGACTCTTGTGCAACAAGCCAATGCAAGTAAACGTTTCCTTTACCAACGAATTTAGATGCGTGTTTTAAGTCTTATTGAATCTTGAGGTGAATTTAAATTCCTGTGACGATTTCCCAGTTAGGGTGTGCTTAATTTTGAAGCTTAAGCATTGCCATATTTCCTTTCCTTCTTTTCTCTCCTTGCTTCTTTTCCTTTCTCTTCCTCCTTTCCTAAATTTAACTTTTGTTTATTTTATTTTCATTTTTGTTTTCTTTATTTCTTTTGTTTGTTTGTCTCATTTATTAAACGCCATATTTTTCACAAGTGATTGTCTCTAAATACGTTTCACAAATGCAAAGTTCCTGTCTGAACTACATGCTCTATTTAATTTAATTTAATTTGATTTACGGTATAAACAATAAAAGTGGGTTACGTCTTTCTTGGCCAGGGAGATACCTCTTTTAATATAAAATTATACTGTCTGCTTGCTGGACGAACAGGCAAGTAAATGTAATGTTAATTCCATTCAATTCAACTTAACTTAAATATTTATAATTACTTATAAATATTTACCTTTCTTTGCGAGCTAAATTCGCTACATATAATGATGGAGAATGCGGAAATGTTCAGACTTTGCTTTGTGAGCTAACTCAGCGTCAATTTATTTGTGTTAATTTACTGTACGCTTGGGGTGAGATAGGTCGCAACGTAGACTACGCTTCGGTGATCACTATTTTATTTTATTTTATTTTACCCTCGTAAAGAAGAAATCTCATTTTAATATCAAAATCAGCTGTGGGGACGAATAAATCTCCCCATAGCTCGATTAAAGATTGATTTAAGCGTGTTCCTCTTATCTTTTAAGGCCTTGTAATTGTATCGCTAATTTGAAGTCATTGCGTGTTCCAATTTCGTTTAACTAGACGATAGCACTCCTTTAGGTTTAACCATCAGAGTAGCTAACTGATGCGTGCCTAATGCAGACCCAATCATAAAGATACTACTGACCAGTTGTTGATTGGTATGTAAAAGGAGTTAAAAACCTTGATCAAGTGATTATTAGAACAGCGAAAAAAACCTGTTCTTTTGTTTATTTATTTATTTTGGGGGGCAGCGAAGCAAACCTGACCCACCCACTGAGTGCCGTTGGGTGGCACAAACTGTAGAATTTGCAGAAAGGAGAAACCTTCCCTCAGTTGTTAAACTGTGATTCGAGTATTGTAACTCTTAAAGACCTAATCTTACATATCAACAGCGAAGGAACCCTGTTGACTATATACTTATTCTATTTTACCTTTATTATTAGTTTCGTCCCCTTAGTATTAACTTATAGAGGTAACGAATAAAGCCTGCTTCCTTAATTTGACAGCGGTCAAAATAAGGTTGCATGACACGTAGGGTCAAGAATAATCTTACCCCAAACGTTATCAATCACCCCCACTAGTGAAGTTATTTAGGGCCCCACACTTCCAGATAAACAACAGGGGACAGGTTATCTAAGTAATTAGTACCTTTGCAAGCACCCCCCGCTCCTAACTTCAGTGTGTGTGAACTCTCTCTCTCTCTCTCTCGTTTGTCTTTAATTTTTTTCATTTTATTTTTACTTTCTTCATTTAATATTGTTTTGTTATTCTTATTTTTCATTTGTTTTTTTTGTTTTTTTCTTTCTTCTTTTCTCTCTTTTATTATTATTATTATTATTATTATTATTATTAATTTTGGTTTATTTTTGTTTGGTTATTTCTTGTTTTATTACTATTATTAGTAACCTTTTTACTGAATTTTTATTTTGACATTTTGTTATCGACTTTTTATTTGTTTTATCATTATTATTATTTCTCTCTTTTCTCCCTGCTCATTTATTTACTTCCCACTTCCTCTTACTTATTTTAAATTAAATTTTAAACAGAGGGTGAAGCTAAAATTTTAAATTAAGTGTTCGGCTATTTAGGTTCAACCTTATAGCCCTTCCCTTTTCAGGCCTCGTCCTGCTCTATCACTTTGGTATTGTGAGTTTGATCTGTCTATTTTTCCATTCTATTTGGTTGTGGTGTGAGGTAAAATGCCTAACTGGGAAATCATCACACGAAACTAAGCAATTTAAAGTAGCCAAATCTTAGATGATCCATTAGATAATTATGCCGCTAGCCTGATCTGGCCTCCGCTAACTGCCTAAACCAGTCAGTTCAAATTGAGTGTACAGTACGTTCTCGCCTATTAGTGTAGACCACCAAGATTATAAGAACTTGCATTGGCCCTTGTCTGTATATCTCTTCGCCAGTGAGCCAACATTTCCAGACCATCCAGCCCTAAGGCACACTGGGATCAGCTAGGGACCTGGTTGAACGGGTACCCATGACGGGTACCCTTCTACCCGAAACTGCTGTTGATCTGCAACACCTGAGCCAGGAACAGCTTGATGACAACCTAAATGCGGTGATGTCCCACAACCCTACAAAGGACTATAGCCACAAGGAGCTGGCTAAGATCCTGACCTACAACCTCATCGCCCAGGCAAAAATAGAGGAAGCAAAAGTTTCTCGCCTGCAACAGGAATCGTTGTCATTCCGGATCCAAGCTGAGGAAGCTCAGAGAAATCTGGCACAGGCTCACGACCAGCCAGACCAAATCATGGCAGAGACTCAGAGCCAACGAGAAACGGCAAAAGAAAAGTACGCAGAGCTGCAGGAGGAAGTAAAAGGACTACAACAGGCCCTGACTGATCTCCGTGTAGACACAGCACACAGAGAACAGCAGGAAAAGGACACTAGTGAGGAACTCCAACAAGCCAAGGCCCTTTAGATAAGAGCAGAGACTGAACTTAAAGAAAGAGTGGCCAAAGCTAAGGCATACGAAGGGCATCTGCAAGGTGACCGGGAGGAAATCAATGCCCTGTATCAAGAAAGAACTCATTTAAAAGACAAACTTGACACAGCTCACAGGGAGCTAAAACACGCATATAAATTACAAAGTGACTCTGAAAAGGAAATGCCCAACGTGGATTTTTTCCTCACCCAGTGGACTAATACCCCCAAAACAAGAATCAACATTTCAAAAGGGGGCGAGAGACCCCGACTCAAGACCTCCCCAGGGTGGGAGACTTTTCAAGAAACTCTGCTTTCCGGTCACAGTGTGGCCCCTATGGAATTGGACAAACTGGCTAAAAACATCCCTACTTTCATTCCAGACCCTACAGGAGGCTATGACATACATGCCTACCTACAAGATATTGACTTTCATTTACAGACTGTAGCCAATGTTACTACACAAGATCAACTCTACCTCCTCATGATCATTTCCAGCCTTGAGGTGTGGAGCTTCCTGGATCGGCAGCCAGACAAGATTAAAGCGGATTATCAGCAGCTTCAAAAGGCCCTGATTAAGGAGTTTTCTGACCCAGAGTCAGAGCAAGGACTGTTTACTGCTCTGGACCTGAAACAAAGCAGGCATGAAACCACACAAGCCTAATACAGCAGGCTCTGACAGGCCTACTTCGGAGCCCGAAATGAGCCAGGAATGGAGGAGAACTTAAACTTCAAAACTTTGTTCCTCAGTAACCTGCACCCTGATGTAAGTCACCACCTGGGGGTCCTGGTCTGATTACGGGAAATGTCCATCCAGCAGCTGCGAGACTTAGCCCGAAAAGCCTATACCAAGCAAAGGACTGTACCCAAAAAAAACTGTAAAAGGGGCAGCAATCTATTCTGTCTCCGAGCAGTGCTGAGAACTGGCACTAGAGGGCACCCAGCAACGCTATCGTGACAAACCTGTCCAACAAGTGTCACGATGCTTTCCAATCAACCGAGAACCACAGGGTCATGGCGGCGCCCGTCCCAAATACCAAGCTGGACGCCCTGGGAGATCCTTGGACAGACCACGACCACCACTCAACCCAAAGGACGGAGCCACCTGGGAAGGATCTAAATGGCCCAAAGAAAACTGGCACTCGCCAACACAAGCATAATGTTCCAACTGGAGACAGCAAAAACCCCTGCAACATGCGCCAGATAAACCGAGACATGGACTACCAATAGCACAGGACCCAGAAAACACGTCGGAAACCATCCAGGACAAACGCCACAAAAAGGACAAGGAGGACAAATCAGATCAATTATGACTAAGCCGGAAACCTGACCTAAACACTTAAGATATGTCCTCGCAAACTGAACCACCAGAGCCCGCCAACTTCCAACACCAAACCTCCAGCCAGAACCCCAAGATTCCAGAGAGTGCTGTTTTAATGGTCTGCCTCCCCGAAGAGCCACAAGAATCCAGTTCTGATTGCCTGTCAGTCACTACACCTGCCCCAGGGCCAAGGCTCCTAGGGAACCTGCTTGAAAGAGGAATGGCCAAAAAGCTGTACCTAGCGATCACATTAGAGAATGAGCTGAGACTAGATGCTTTTGTGGACACTGGTGCAGATCTGACTTTAATGTCGACCCAACTCTTTTACAGACTGCAGGTGGAAGCTAAGCGATGGAATCGAACTCTTAAAACTCAAAAGTGTGCGTTGAATGTGCAATTTTACAGCCAAAATGAAGAAGTCAAAACAGATAGTTTGACTTCATGAAGCTTGAACAGATAGCTCCCATTCACCTGACCATCGGCCCTATGAGTGTGGTGCACTCTGTGTACATCTCTCCAATGGACACCTACCCTCTGCTCATTAGAAAGGACCTTCCAGATCGTTTTGAACCACTGTTGGATTTTAAACAGTTGAAACTCTGGGCTCAAGTGCGAGAACCTCTACCCCCTCGGTCACCGAAAGCATCCAAGACAGACTGCCAAGCCACAAAGGTCATGGGCAATCATATTACCAGCCGAGAAGGTAACTTGACCCGAGAGCAAAGTTCAAGGTCATTGCTCTGTGCTTTCCAGCTAACTAAAGACTCTGACTCATACTGTCTCCAGGCCATGGAGGGCCTACAACTTGCTGATGCCACAACAACAGACATTATACTAGCACTATGGGCCGATAACTAAGCAATCAGCCTCACACTGTTCAACACCCTCAAAATACACACAGTGAGCATCCCTTGGGCTAACAAGCGCACACGATTTCCTTTGGTTCCCTGCCCGGCCACCATGGTGACAGCTAATGGTATTTGCGCCCTGAACGTAAAGTGGAATGGCAGGTGCATGACTCACTCCTTCCTGATCCTGCAAGACCCACCACACAACGTCTACATTGGAGCAGATATTTTATTCCGTCTCAGGGCCCATGTGGATCGATCAATGAAGTGGTGTGGGCCCCAGTAACACAACAGCCCCCATGACTCAGATAAACCCTGAAAACCTCATATCAGGGCAAACCATTCCAGAGGTCTGCACCCTAAATCAGTGAACAAGAGACTGTAATACCTGCTTACACCAGGGGCGTTGCGGTTCGACTCAACCTGAATTGCGGTCAAGCCTTAAACCACTCGCTAGGCTCATACCAACCTTCACCCGAGAGTGAGGAATTGGGCCTTACATTGGAAGCTACACCTCTGGTTGAAGCGACATCCCGAGCAGTTCACATCTTATTCAATAATTGCACAGCAATGGACATCCGGGTGCCTAAAGCATACCGCTTAGGCTGGCTAGTGAGCTATGGCTTCCACGACTTTGAACTCACCTTACCAATAATCGGTCCCATCCCAGACGAAATGATCCCAGAAGAAAGCACAGATCAAGCAGTGCTGAAAGCACCTTTCAAGATGATCACCATTGTCTCGGTCATGCCGGTCGTCCAAGATCAAGTGTGCAGAACAGAGCTAACCGAGGATCACCACCTCTCCGTGTACACGGTCTCCAGCAGCCCCACTTGTGAGATGGACAATGCTACTGCACAGCTAATAGCACATGAGACAAATGGATTAACAACAGAAGAGCCGTACCCAGGTGCAGGTGCAACTGTCGGAACTCAGAACCCGTCTCTGAGCAGACACATCACGGGTGGATTCTTTGTTTCAGTTAATTCCCAATGTAGCACTCTTAACCTAATAAAATACAATGAAATGGACCTCAAAAGCCAATGAAGAATCTTCAGTCTTGGATGAGAAAGAGCAAAAACTTCTTTATTGCAAACACGTTCTGATGAGCCCATAGAAGGTGGTCACTTCATCACATCAAAATGATCAAGCGCACACACACTTTGCACACACTCATTCTTATACCCTGGTGTTACATGACACCTTTACTTTTTTTCCTATTTTCTTCATCCTAGCAAAGTCCCCTTCCTGGGATTCCATATTTGGGTTTTCCTTTTCCCCCATTACCCTTATTTACAGCCTTTTCTCTATGTCACTTAAGAAAAGAATGTGTATACAACTTTCACCCGCTCTGGTACAGCCAGGCACCGCTTTCTCCTGCTCTCAGGTTTTTATGCGTGGACAACCATTTTGCGGCCTACTTTATCTTCCCTACATCTACTCTGTGTAATGTGTTATTAAATCAAGCTATATTATTTTACTTAAATTGTCTATTTGTATATGTTTAACTACATTATTCTACGTGGTTATGTTAGTGTCCAGGTCATACTTCATTTATATTATCTGAACTGACTGTTGCATAATGTGTTAAGCTTCACAACTATAATGATTGTAAGCTTATTACTTTTGTTGTTACATGCATATATTAGTTGTATGTTTTTAGTTATTGTGATCTCTGTTTATTTCTTTTATTCAGCTCCAACTTACAGACATCCTGAGACATCTCTTAGGAGCATTCTTCACTAACAGCATCATAAATCTCACCTCTTCTCTGCACAATAAACATGCTTAAGCCTTGTATGTTGTTCTTTCTTGTCTATCCAACACACTCATAACACCAATCAGACTCTACTCTACTCTATTAAAATCTGATCGCTATTGTGAATTATACTTGGAGTACATAGACTACATGAGACTGATTAAAACACATAAGCTAAAATAGGTTTTAATCAAGCTGCTTCTATTGTATCTAATAGGTTCTATACTAATTATTAGGTCAATTTATTGGATGGATATTAGTTGGATTAAAACACACTCTAGATAAGGTTAATTCAAACATTTTTCTCGACACAACAAATTCTGAAGGATGCCAATGCCATCCAAGATGAGGGAGACCAGCACAGACTATGTCAAGTCCTGTATAAATATAAAGCATAATTTGCAAAGGACTCTTTAGACTGTGGCCTAACCAACCTACACGTGATGCGTATCCCCACGAACCCACGAGCTCCGCCCACCTTTGTCAAACAATACAAGATCCCCCTTGAATCATACGAACCTGTGCAGGAGATCATCAGCTCCATGCTCGAAAAGGGTGTCATCCATCTGTGCAACAGCACCTACTCGGCCCCCATATGGCCTGTCCTAAAACCAAATGACTATGACCATCGACTATAGGAAACTGAACCAGCAGGTGCCATAGTCAAGTTGGCCCAGGACCCAGCTAGAACAAGAAATACCAAGAATTATGGGAGCCACAATCTTCTCCATGTTTGATGTGGCCTCAGGATTTTGGACTATACCAGTGCATCCCGATGATCAACACAAGCTGGCTTTCATGTTCTGCAACCGGCAATATACCTTCACAAGGTGTCCATTCGGCTACGCTAACTCACCTGCTGAATTTAACATCTTTCTCAACAAGGCGTGCCCAGATGCTAGAGTAAGGGGCAACCTGATCTACAGTACAGACCAAAAGTTTGGAAACACCTTCTCAAAGAGTTTTTTTTATTTTCATGACTATGAAAATTGTAGAGTCACACTGAAGGCATCAAAACTATGAATTAACACGTGGAATTATATACATAACAAAAAAGTGTGAAACAACTGAAAATGTCATATTCAAGTCAAGTCAAGTCAAGTTTATTTGTATAGCGCTTTTCACAACAGACATTGTCTCAAAGCAGCTTTACACAAATCAACAGTGATGGTGAATGGTGTGAATTTGTCCCTGATGAGCAAGCCTGTGACTGTGGCAAGGAAAAACTCCCTTAGATGTTATGAGGAAGAAACCTTGAGAGGAACCAGACTCAAAAGGGGAACCCATCCTCATCTGGGTGACATCAAGAGTTTGATCATAAATCTTTCAACAGTACAGAACACTGGAGAGTGAGAACTAACATGATTACTGGAGTATAAGATTATAAGTGATGTTCTTTCTGCAGTCTTAAACAGTCTATATGGGTAGTAGCTCCGAGTTTTATGAGCTCAGCATTTGTGGTCACCACAGATCCAGCATCAGCTTCTCCATGCCAGAGCCTTTAAACACTCCAGGAGGTCCAATGTCAAAACTCCACACATGTAGCGGGATCCAAATGGCACTGAAACGTCTCTAGATGGTTCGGGATGTTTGCGAGTTCGGCATCTACTTCTTCAAAGGTCCGTAATCATCACTAGGTGGGAGGTGACTGGAGCTGGCCAAACCTCAGGGTGTCTCGGGATGGGGAGAGAAAGAGAAGCAGTGGAGAGGAATTAGCGTAGCTGCTGTTCATGATATTAACATGCACAAGTTGATAATGTGCATGTGATCAGATGTTCTGGAGCACAAGGTTATGATATGTGATGTGTGTTATGTGTAGGCTTTGCTAAAAAGATATGTTTTAATCTACACTTAAACTGGGAGAGTGTGTCTGAGCCCCGAACACTGTCAGGAAGACTAGGAGCTAAATGTAAAAATGCTCTACCACCTTTAGTGGACTTTGCTATTCTACGAACAACTAGAAGCCCAGAGTTTTGAGATCTCATATTCTAGGTTCTTCAAAGTAGCCACCTTTTGCTTAGATTATTGCTTTGCACACTCTTGGCATTCTCTTGATGAGCTTCAAGAGGTAGTCATCTGAAATGGTTTTCACTTCACAGGTGTGCCCTGTCAGGTTTAATAAGTGTGATTTCTTGCCTTATAAATGGGGTTGGGACCATCAGTTGTGTTGTGCAGAAGTCAGGTGGATACACAGCTGATAGTCCTACTGAATAGACTGTTAGAATTTGTATTATGGCAAGAAAAAAGCAGCTAAGTACAGAAAAATGAGTGGCTATCATTACTTTAAGAAATGAAGGTCAGTTAGTCCTTTGGAAAAAATTTGGAAAACTTTGAAAGTGTCCCCAAGTGCAGTCACAAAAACCATCAAGCGCTACAAAGAAACTGGCTCACATGCGGACCACCCCAGGAAAGGAAGACCAAGAGTTACCTCTGCTGCGGAGGATAAGTTCATCCGAGTCACCAGCCTCAGAAATCGCAGGTTAACAACAGCTCAGATTAAAGACCAGGTCAATGGCTCACAGAGTTCTAGCAGCAGACACATCTCTACAACAACTGTTAAGTGGAGACTGTGTGAATCAGGCCTTCATGGTAGAATATCTGCTAGGAAACCACTGCTAAAGAAAGGCAACAAGCAGAAGAGACTTGTTTGGGCTAAAGAACACAAGGAAGGCAAAGATTGAAGGCAAAAGGGCCAACAAGTGCTAAGCATCTCTGGGAACTCCTTCAAGACTGTTGGAAGACCATTTCAGGTGACTACCTCTTGAAGCTCATCAAGAGAATGCCAAGAGTGTGCAAAGCAGTAATCAAAGCAAAAGGTGGCTACTTTGAAGATCCTAGAATATGACATATTTTCAGTTGTTTCACACTTTTTTGTTATGTATATAATTCCATATATAATTCCACGTGTTAATTCATAGTTTTGATGCCTTCAGTGTGAATCTACAATTTTCATAGGTCATGAAAATAAAGAAAACTCTTTGAATGAGAAGGTGTGTCCAAACTTTTGGTCTGTACTGTATGTGGACGACATCCTCATGAAAAGCACGACCGTGACTGATCACCTAAAGGAAATCGACCATGTCTTGCAACAACTAACCATGACAGGGGCCAAAATCGCCCTCCACAAGGAACAATGGTGCAAAAACAAGGTCAACTATGTGGGCCTGCTCTTTGAACCACAGGGCATCGAGCCACAAACCAACCGCATCCGGGCAATTCAAAACATCAAGCCTCCTGCCAACGTCTCAGAACTCCGAAGTTTCCTAGGTGTATGCAACTATTCTCGACAGTTCATTGAGAACTACTCGGACATTGCACGCCCTTTTAAAGCACTACTAAAGAAAGATTCCCCATTCGCCTGGACAGACACCCAGCAAAATGCCATGAACGAACTGAAGAGACACCTGTGCACCGCTCCATGTCTGGCTTACCCAAACCCACAGAAGGAGTTCTACCTGGATTCTGGATTCTCCAGCCACTGCCTGAGTGCTGGATTTTACCAGCAGCATGACCAGGACAAAAGGGTGGTCGCATACGCCAGCAAGACACTCTTGCCACCAGAATGCAAATACTTGGACTGTGAGAAAGCCCTGCTCTCTACTGTATGGGCCATCCAGAGATTTTCTAACTATATCATTAGAAACCTGTCACCAGCCTGTCACATTTCTTAACAGCCAACGCATCCGCGATGGTGCGGTCACCAATGCCCGCCTCGCCACATGGCTAATGGCCTTCCAAGGGCGCAACGTGGAAGCAGGATATGCCCAAAACCACAAGTCAGCACTGGGCAACGGTCTGGCAGCATGCAAAAGCTGCTCGGACGACACACCGACCGTGACTACAGACATGGAAACCCCATGGATGAACAACAAACCATTCCAACCAAAACACTTTAAGCTGGGTCCCCAGTCCTCACAATATGCAGAGATAGCAGCCGTCCTCATAGCTTTAGAGATAGCATCGGGCCACAACATCAGAGACCTGCTCATTTGCACAGACTCCAACTATGCCAGACTAAGCTTCACATGCCATCTTCCAGGATGGAAAAAAAACGGCTTCAAACCGGCAAACAACAAACCAGTTAAACACCAACACATGTTCCAGACATGTGAGGACATCACAAACAAACACAATATGATCATCTACTGGAAGAAGGTAAAAGGTCACTCGAAGCAACCAGGCACAGACAAAGACCTAAACGATCAAACAGATGCCCTCGCCAAGGCAGGTGCCTTACACGGCGAGTTGTGGTCGCCACCAACCCGACCACACAAACCTACTGTCACAGCCATAACCCGCAACTACCGAACTCAATCAAACACACTTCCCACCTCACAGCCACTTGCGCTTGCTCCACAAACGACATCACTGACATGCAGGCGTCGGACGCCACTATACAGACCATCCTTCACCACCTCTCTAACCCCTCCGACCACCCTATCGCAGCTGTTAATCTGACCGCTTCCCCAGCCCTGAAACGGCTACATGATGTCAAACCCATGCTGCCCGTGACAGACGGCATTTTATGGTATGCCCCTGATAACCACACTGTGCCAAAACTTGTGGTGCCACAGTGCCAAAGGGGGGTCATGTTAATGTATGCCCACGACGCACCATGTGCCGGACACCATGGCACAAGAGCCACTTATGAGACACTGAAACAAGTGGTATACTGGCCTGGCATGCAGCAAGATGTGACAGAGTATGTTAAAGAATGCCTTATGTGCTGTCAATTCCAACCAGCAAACCCAAACTACCGAGCCCCACTGCAACGCAGAGGAGTCACATTTCCGGGGTCAGACCTCCAAATTGACTGGGTAGGACCCCTACCCAGGTCAACAAGGGGCAACAAATACTTCACAATCGTGTGTCAAGTCAAGTCAAGTCAAGTCAAGTTTATTTGTATAGCGCTTTTCACAACAGACATTGTCTCAAAGCAGCTTTACACAAATCAACAGTGATGGTGAATGGTGTGCATTTGTCTCTGATGAGCAAGCCGTGGCGACTGTGGCAAGGAAAAACTCCCTTAGATGTTATGAGGAAGAAACCTTGAGAGGAACCAGACTCAAAAGGGGAACCCATCCTCATCTGGGTGACATCAAGAGTTTGATCATAAATCTTTCAACAATACAGAACACTGGAGAGTGAGAACTAACATGATTACTGGAGTATAAGATTATAAGTAATGTTCTTTCTGCAGTCTTAAACAGTCTATATGGTTAGTAGCTCCGAGTTTTATAAGCTCAGCATTTGTGATCACCACAGATCCAGCATCAGCTTCTCCATGCCAGAGCCTTTAAACACTCCAGGAGGTCCAATGTCAAAACTCCACACATGTAGCGGGATCCAAATGGCACTGGTACGTCTCTAGATGGTTCAGGATGTTTGTGAGTTCGGCATCTACTTCTTTAAAGGTCCGTAATCATCACGAGGTGGGAGGTGACTGGAGCTGGAGCAACCTCAGGATGCCTCGGGATGGGGAGAGAAAGAGAAGCAGTGGAGAGGAATTAGCGTAGCTGCTGTTCATGATATTAACAGCACAAGTTGATAATGTGCATGTGATCAGATGTTCTGGAGCACAAGGTTATGATGTGATGTGTGTTATGTGTAGGCTTTGCTAAAAGATACGTTTTAATCTACACTTAAATTGGGTGAGTGTGTCTGAGCCCCGAACACTGTCAGGAGACTATTCCAGAGTTTAGGAGCTAAATGTGAAAATGCTCTACCACCTTTAGTGGACTTTGCTATTCTAGGAACTACTAGAAGCCCAGAGTTTTGAGATCTCAGGGGCGTGGCGGATTGTAGCGTGTTAAAAGACTGGATAGATACACGGAGCCAAACCATTTAGTGCTTTATAAGTGAGAAGTAATAGTTTGTAGTCTATTCGAAACTTAACAGGAAGCCAATGTAGGGACGATAAGATCGGGGTTATGTGATCATATTTTTTTGACCTTGTAAGAACTCTGGCTGCTGCATTCTGGACTAACTGAAGCTTGTTTATTAATGAAGCAGGACATCCACCTAGTAACGCATTACAGTAGTCTATTCTGGAGGTCATAAACGCATGGACGAGCTTCTCTGCATCGGATATAGACAACATATTTCTTAGCTTAGAAATATTTCTAAGGTGAAAGAAGGCTGTTTTGTAACCTGATTGATGTGATTTTTGAAAGACAAGTCGCTGTCTAAAATAACACCCAGGTCTTTTACCGTTGAACTAGTGGTTACAGAACATCCGTCTAAATGCAGGTTGAGATGCTGGAGCATCTGTATACCAGTTTTTGGGCCGATGAGCAAAATCTCAGTCTTATCAGAATTTAAAAGTAGAAAGTTATGGGTCATCCAATCTCTTAGTTCCTTAACACACTCAGTCATCCGGGTTAATTGAGCTGTATCGCCTGGTTTAGATGAAATATATAGCTGAGTATCATCAGCATAACAATGGAAGCTAATTCCATGCCTTCTAATAATATTTCCTAACGGAAGCATGTATATTGTGAAGAGCAGGGGTCCTAGAACTGAACCTTGCGGCACGCCATAATTTACTTGCATTAGCCTGGATAGCTCTCCATTCAAATCTACGAAATGGTAACGATCGGACAGGTAGGATTTAAACCAGCTTAATGCCTGTCCCTGAATGCCGATGTAATTTTGTAAGCGATCTAGGAGGAGATCATGGTCTATAGTGTCGAATGCAGCACTAAGATCTAGTAAAACCAACAGCGAGATGAAGCCTTGGTCTGAAGCTAAAAACAGGTCATTAGTTATTTTAACTAGAGCAGTTTCTGTGCTATGATGGGGCCTAAAACCTGACTGAAATTCTTCAAAGATATTGTTCTCTTGCAGGTAGGAACATAACTGTGCAGCGACAATCTTTTCTAAAATCTTAGACATAAATGGGAGATTTGAAATTGGTCTGTAATTTGATAACGTGTTTGGATCCAGATTAGGTTTTTAATGAGGGGCTTAATAACTGCTAACTTGAGGATTTAGGACATGACCTAAGATAGTGAGGAGTTAATAATATTTAGAAGAGGCTCACCAGTTGTATATAACACTTCCTTCAGTAATTTAGTAGGAATTGGATCTAACTGACATGTTGTCGATTTAGCTTTGGCAATAACATTATACAGCTCTTCCTGTCCTATACATGTAAAACAGTGGAGTTGTGGAGTTGAAGGTAACACTGTCTCAGGAGATGCTGTAAGAGGTTGAACTGCCACAATTGTTTTTCTAATGTTATCTATTTTTTCAGTGAAGAAAATCATAAAGTCCTCACTACTAAACTGTGATGGAACACAATTTTCAGAGCCCTGATTTGTAGTTAGTTTAGCTACTGTACTGAAAAGGAACCTGGGATTGTTTTTGTTGTTTTCTATAAGTTTGCTCAGGTGTTCAGCTCTAGCAGCTTTTAGCGCCCGTCTGTAGCTGAGCATACTGTCTTTATACGCGATTCTAAATACCTCCAATTTAGTTTTCCTCCATTTTCTCTCCAGATTACGTGCTGTTCTCTTGAGGGCATGTGTATGACTATTATACCAAGATGCAGGTGCTTGGTCTCTAACCTTTTTAACCGGATAGGGCAACGGTGTCTAATGTGCTAGTGAGGATAAGGTCTATGTTCTTAGTTATCTCATCAAGATTAATAGTAGTTATGGGTTTAGTGAGAAATTGAGATAAATCAGGCAGGTTATTTACGAATCTGTCCTTAGTGGTTGGAACAATAGTCCTACCAGGTCGATAACGTGGTGCAACACGGCTAATCTGCTCTACCGGTAGTGTGTACAGTATGAGGTAATGGTCTGTGATGTCATCACTCTGAGGTAAAATATCTATATCAGTGACGTCTGCTCCGTGGGATATTATTAAGTCTAGTGTGTGGTTAAAGCGATGAGTTGGTCTGGTGACGTTTTGTTTAACCCCAAAAGAGTTTAATAAGTCAACAAATGATAATCCTAGAGCATCGTTTACATCATCTACATGAATATTAAAATCTCCTACAAGCAGCACTTTATCAAAATTGATCAAGAGATCTGATAGAAAACAAGCAAACTCTTGAAGAAAATCAGCGTAGGGTCCTGGGGGTCTGTACACGGTGACCAGAGCGAGTTTACTATGTATGTCCGAAAGTACAACTTTAAGAACGAGCACTTCAAATGATTTAAAGCTGAATCCTAACATCTGACTAACATTAAGAGAAGCAGTATAAATGGTTCCTACACCCCCCCCACGACCAGTCTGACGGGGCTCATGCTTATAAACATATCCTGACGGTGTCGACTCGTTTAGACCCATATAATCACCTGGTTTAATCCAGGTCTCAGTGAGACAGAGTGCATCGAGATTATTCTCTGTGATCATCTCATTTATAATCAGTGCTTTGGGTGCAAGCGATCTAATGTTTAAAAGACCAAACTTTAAAACTTTTTGGTGTTTGTTTATCTGGCATTTTTCAGTTTTAACTTCAATGAGATTGTTTCTGGATCTTGTGTATTTACTTCTTGGTTTTGCTACACGAGGGATAGATACGGTTTCTATAAACTGGGCTGTGTGTGAACTTGTAACTATTTGGTCTGTTGTATGCGTGTTCTCATTGTCGAAGATATGGTGTGTCAGTTCACCAAGTGGGTGGAGTGCCTCCCAGCACCCAACGATACTACCCAAACCACCGCCTATCTTCTGATGAATTGTATTTTCTCCCGGTTTGGGCTACCGCTGAGAGTCAACTCCGACAGAGGCACCCATTTCACGGCCGAGGTCATGCAGCAGATTTGTAAGCTACTGGGGGTGCAAGCAAAACTTCACATCAGTCACCACCCTATCTCCTTGGGTCAAGGGGAACGAACCAATCGGACGGTGGTCAGCATGTTAAGGAAGTATTTGTCTGCCAATCAAAAGGACTGGGATATGAAACTGCCTCTGGTGCTCATGGCCATCAACCGGCATCTCTCCTTTCGAACTAATGACTGGACGACAGATGACATTGCCACTGCACCTGCTATACCAACCCGGAGACTCCAACCTTATCACAGCTTATACCACCCATCAATACCTCGAAGAACTGCACAAGCACCTGAGATCCACCTTTTCATTTGCCCAACAACACCTCCAAAAGAGTTCTGAAGTTTAAAAAGCATATTACGACCGTAAAGCATCACATGAGGAACTGAATCTGGGCGATAAGGTCTGGTACTACTGCTTCACCCAGCCGACTTAAACTGCCTCTCATCGGCATTGGACAGGACCGCACGTGATTGTAGACAAACTCTCCCCAGTTGCTTACCGAATTAGGCTAAACCGGGGACAGAAAGAACCAGTTCTCAAATGGGTCCATCGCAATCAGATCAAGAGACACATGGCCATAAGCAGGGAAAGACCGGCTGGGGCTATTGCAAACTAGGCCTAACTACTAATTCCACGATAAAAAACATGTCCTGACCAATCAAGAATTTTCACCACTGACCTACTGCTTTTCTTCCTCTCTGTATCAGGATGCTGCTTTCTTCCTCTCTGTATCAGGCTTTCTCCTCTCTGTATCAGGATGCTCCCTCCTGTGTCTCCAAGTAACTAAAGGACAGCCGCAACCTGACATCACTTCACCGGGCCCGGCATCAGGCATCGTATTGAGGGATCAACCGGGACTTCTTATCACCAACTGCAGGACTCATGCCCAGAAAGTAAATGTGTGCCTTGACCCCCGAAATGTCTACCGAATGCAGTATCCGCAGACGGCCGCACACTACAGTTGGGCAGGGGCCCACTTAGTTGCAGATGATGACTGTCACTCAGGCAGAGCTAAATGGGTACAACCGACGGAATAAACGGTTCCTGGGGGCCTTGCTGGGAGAGATACAGAATAGGATACCCCAGTTGAGAGAACAACTCTCGCTACAAGGGCAAACCCTCCAGACTATAGGCAAGTCATTAAAAGGCACCTTAGTGGTCCTCAACACCCACAGCGTCCTGTTGAACCAAACTGTGAACTCCATAAAACAGCTATACTCAATCCTACAAAATGACATGTCACCGCACTGATGTCAGACATGCTGCGAAAAGTGAGCTCCTCCATCGACAGCCTAGCCATGGGCAGGATCCCTCCATACCTGGTGCCCCTAAGCCTGGTACAAGCTGCATTGTCCTCTGCTACCATCCATTCAACTGATTTCCTTCAAGCCCATCTCGCCTACGCACTGGGAGGATCCATTCTACTTCATATCGACCCGGACCAGGGTGAGATGGCCTTCCTCCTAAACTTACCAATCATTGAATTGGACAACATTTATCGGCTCAAAGATGTTGTCAATGTCGGTCTTTGGAAAGGAAACACCCACATCAAGGTGCACACCCAAGAGGTGGTAGCCTACCATGACAGCAATTCACAGTTATATCTGGCCCCGAACCTGCACATGTGTACCCAGACCAAAGACATTCACTATCTCTGCCGTGCCGACAGTGTGCTCTACGGGACCATTAGCGGACTTCAAAACACACACCCTGACGGACTGTTTATAGTCGCTGGAGATTTTAAATCATGCAAATCTCAGGACTGTGCTTCCCAAATTCTATCAGAATGTGGACTTTGCAACCAGAGGAGAAAACACGCTGGATGTTGTTTACACAAACATCTGGGGCGCATACCGGGCGAAGCCCCGCCCCCACCTCGGGTACTCAGACCACATCTCTGTTATGTTGATTCCAGCATACAGACCACTCAGCAGGCGTTCAAGACCAGCTCAAAAACAAGTGAGAACATGGCCAGCAGGATCCATGTCTGCTCTCCAGGACTGTTTTGAATGCACTGACTGGGACATGTTCAGGGAAGCTGCAACCAATGGCGATTTCATCAACTTGGAGGAGTACACGTCAACAGTGACCAGCTACATCGGCAAGTGCATTGATAATGTGACTATTTTCAAGACCATCACTACACGCTCCAACCAGAAGCCATGGATGACCGCCAAGGTGCGTGCGCTGCTAAAAAACAAGAGACTTTGCCTTCAGAGCAGGGGACAAGACGGCTTTAAAAACAGCAAGGGCCAAACTGTCCCGTGCTATCAGAGAGGCGAAGCGCGCACACGCCAAGAGAATCCATGGCCACTTTCAGGACAGCGGAGACACCCGGCGCATGTGGCAGGGCATCCAGGCGATCATGAATTACAAGACCACATCACCTGCTTGTGTCCGTGACCCCTCCCTTCCAGATGCCCTGAACGACTTCTACGCCCGGTTCAAGGTGCAGAACAACATGGTGGCGAGGAAGACCATCCCTCCTCCCAGTGACCAGGTGCTCTGTCTAACCACAGCTGAAGTGAGGAAAACTCTATGCAGAGTTAACCCACAGAAGTCTGCTGGACCCGACAACATTCCTGGCAGAGTGCTCAGGGAATGTGCAGAACAACTAGCAGATGTCTTCACTGACATCTTCAAGATCTGAACAGCGCCACTGAACAGCGCCACTGTTCCTACGTGCCTCAAGACGACGACCATCATTCCTGTGCCGAAGAAGTCTTCTGTGTCCTGCCTCAATGACTTTCGTCCCGTTGCACTCACACCCATCATGATGAAGTGCTTCGAGAGGCTTGTCATGAGGCACATAAAGACTGTGTTCTCTCTCCTGACTCACGACTGTGCACCAACACACAGCTCGAATCATATCATTAAGTTTGCTGATGACACGGTGGGTCTAATCAACAAGATCGACGAGTCAGCATACAGAGAGGAGGTGCAACGGTTAACAGCCTGGTGTGGAGCCAACAACCTGTCTCTGAACGTGGACAAAACCAAAGAGATGGTTGTTGACTTCAGGAGAACACAGAGTGACCATTCTCCACTGATCATCGATGGATCTTCAATGGAGATCATCAAGAGCACCAAATTCCTTGGTGTTCATCTGCCGGACAACCTCACCTGGTCACTTAACACCAGCTTCATCTCCAAGAAAGCCCAGCAGCGTCTCTACTTCCTGAGAAGGCTGAGGAAAGCTCATCTCCCTCCCCCATCCTGACCATGTTCTATAGAGGGACCATCGAGAGCATCGTGAGCAGCTGCATCACTGCCTGGTTTGGGAACTGCACCGTCTCGGATCGCAAGACCCTACAGAGGATAGTGAGGACAGCTGAGAAGATCATCGGAGTCTCTCTCCCCTCTATCATGGACATTTACACCACACGCTGCATCCGCAAAGCACACAGCATTGTGGACGATCACACACACACACACACACACACACACACACACACACACACACACACACACACACACACACACACTTCACCCTCCTACCATCAGGAAAACGGTTCCGAAGCATTCGGGCCATCACATCAAGACTGTGCAACAGTTTTTTCCCGCAAGCCATCAGGCTCCAGAACAAACATCTGAACTGAACTCTCTCTCACACACACACACACACACACACACACAACTGAGTGACTGATCTGTACAACCGGACTCAACACACACACTTCGCACACCCAGGTTTCAGCACCATTCACCTTTCATTATCGCAAAATGTTTACATGGTGTTTGTTGCTGATCTTCCGGGACTTGCCCTTTGCACAATATTCTGTCCAAATCCTTTGGTCACTATTCACTTTATTTTGATTGCTGCTATTATAGAATTGCACAATTCTGTTTACATTTCTCTGTTACATTTTTCTGCTACTGTGCACCTTATCCTGTCACGACAGCTTTTACTGGCGGAGCTATTGCTGTTTTTATTTTTATATTTTGTGTATTGTGTACTGTCTTGCACTGTCCTGTGTTGTCTTGCACTGTCCTGTGTTGTCTTTTGCACTGTTTGCACCAGTTGCACACATGCACTTTATGTGGCTTAGTTCCTGGCCCTGTGTTCTTCTGTTCTGTGACTGTTTTATGTTGTTTTATGTAGCACCTAAGTTCAGGAGGAACGTTGTTTCATTTCACTGTATACTGCATCAGCTATATATGGTTGAAATGACAATAAAAGCTTCTTGGCTTCTTGGCTCTCAACAGGACACCCGCTGCCCGGCTGAAGCCAAGCCACGCAGCCAGGTCACAGACACGCAAGCAGAGATTGTTGGAGATCAGATCAGTGGCTTGTCAACATGCCCATCCATACCGCCACATTAACCTATGACAAGCATGACACTGCCACCCTTGTGAGCCTACCCAACCAGAATATGTGGATTCAAGTGCCCAAGGGTGCCATCCTCCACCTCGGGAACCTTGCTCTGTTCCACCTCCCCAGTGAAGAGTATCAATCAGAGGTGGAAATCACAGACTTTTTCAAAAATCACAATCTCACCCTAGGCCCTGAATTAGAATTGAGAATTGAGGAAGGGGGGAGGCAAATGATCGACATCACTCCAGTCAACATGGCCTTCCAAGCATTGTCTCGGCTGCCAATCCCAACTAACTTCCCCGTCGCCCGAGCCTGGACTGCCGCTGACACAGCACTCTGCAACTCCACGGTCATCGGGTATGCACTGAGCCTAGGCCTCACCCTACTTCTGTTCAAAAAAATCAATGGAGTACAAAGATCCATGAGCAGGTGCACAGCTGCTCTTCCGCCTTCAACCGCAACCACCGGAGGAGCGAGACTCAGCCAGAGTCAACGATACGTCTCACCAAAATCAACCCTATGCCTGAGGAACCCAGGGCTGAGGGAAGCTAAGAGTCAACATTACCCGACCACCACGATTCACCTGTTTTTTTTTGTGTTTGTTTGTTTTTTTCCTGACCATCATAATCTACCTACCAGCCGACCTTCATAACTGTTGGATGACGAAGTCTCCCTTCATCAGAAACTTCACATCCAAAAGGGGGGATATGTAGCGTCTGGCACAGGTCATTTAGATTTCATGTCCCAGGCATTCCTTTGAACCTATGACATCTTCACCTCAATCAAAAGGTGAAACTTTTATTGGGGGTGGTATATCCCACAGTGTCACACTCCCCCTCCGAGGACACGAAACAGGACCAAACCCTGAACTCTTGCCGAGTGCACAAGGACCCTCTAATCATAAAAACACACACCCACACCCAACTGGCTCCAGAATGTCTGTATCCTACCACAAGACGAGATAACCCCATGCAGATTCTCTGCTTGACCCTCACCCACACATTCCTTTTTCTAATAAAACAAAATAAATAAGATGCTCCACATCCCACGACATTTACCTATATTTGTATGTATCTAAAAATTCTATTAAATGTAACTCTTAATTTTGTCTCTTCTATTAAGGCTTAATTGACTTAAATTTATCTGTTCTTTACTTTCCTGACAAGGGTGTTCAGAATACAACATTGTATTAACATCAGTTATACTATAATTACTGATCTCTGTAAGTTAATTTGCCCCTGTTCTAATGCTGTAATTTCTTTTAAGGCCGGATGTCAAAATTGATACAAAATCCGCTCTTCGCTTCCCTATTGAAAGTGCATTGTGTTTAGTGTTTTCATGTTTCCTTTTTATCAGAACACAATACTGGAGTAACATCAGTTACACTTTGATTACGGATCAATGTATGTAATGCCTTTATGTCATCATTCCTTTTCAAGTTTAGTATCCAAATGACCACAAAATTATCTGTTACTTATTTCCCAAACAATGGTGCATTTTATTTGATCACGAAAGTCACCATACCGTCTTAATACATTTCAGATAAAACTTTTATAGTCCAAACCACGCCCACAGACACATGAAACAAAGGGAAGTTTTTCCCTCCAAAATTTTAACCCATAGTATTGGCCGTTCCCCCAAAGATGGGTGGAGTTCGAGACCTTTAAAATGTCAAACACCACCAATCGTTGGTCAGACATACGAAACAGCTTGGAAACGACTCCCTCTTCCTTCAAGATCTTCCAGCAAGCTTCACTTCCAAGAACAACCACTGCTCTGATCTTCAGGAGAACCTGGAAGAACATCTGACCCCACCCTAACTGGCTCTTCAAACATTTCTTTGTCGCATCCAGACTCTGGTGCAACAAGCCAATGCAAGTAAACGTTTCCTTTACCAACGAATTTAGATGCGTGTTTTAAGTCTTATTGAATCTTTAGGTGAATTTAAATTCCTGTGATGATTTCCCAGTTAGGGTGTGCTTAATTTTGAAGCTTAAGCATTGCCATATTTCCTTTCCTTCTTTTCTCTCCTTGCTTCTTTTTCTTTCTCTTCCTCCTTTCCTAAATTTAACTTTCGTTTATTATATTTTTATTTTTGTTTTCTTTATTTCTTTTGTTTGTTTGTGTAGCTAGCTTTGTGTGTTTGTCTCATTTATTAAACGGCATATTTTTCACAAGTGATTGTCTCCGAGTACATTTCACAAATGCAAAGTTCCTGCAACACCTGGTCTGAACTACATGCTCTATTTAATTTAAGGTATAAACAATAAAAGTGGGTTACGTCTTTCTTGGCCAGGGAGATACCTCTTTTATAGAATTAATATAAAATTATACTGTCTGCTTGCCGGACGGACAGACAAGTAAATGTAATGTTAATTCCATTACCGGTCAACTCAACTTAAATATTTACCTTTCTTTGCGAGCTAAATTCGCTACACCCAGATGCAGACAAAGAAAATGACAGAAAGAGGGGCACATCTGAACATGACCGTCTGTTCAGAGTGAAACCGCTTATGGACACAATCCGTAAGACATGCAAAGCAATTTATCATTTAGCCATGGATGAGAGGATGGTAGCATGCAAAGCTAACACTGGGATGACACAGTACATGAAAGCCAAGCCAACTAAGTGGGGGTTCAAGTTTTTTGTTCTTGCCGATTCCTCAAATCAATACATCATGGACTTATCTGTATACACAGGAAAGAACAACTTTCCCACATGCCATGGACTATCATATGATGCTGTGACATCTCTTTTGGATGGTTAAGTTCTAGGCTCTGGGTACCATGTGTACATGGACAATTTTTACACAAGTCCAAAGCTCTTAAAAGACTTGCTATCCATGCAGTTTGGTGCATGTGGGACGTACAGAGAGAACAGGAAAGTATGCCCTCGAAATGCAGATAATTCTTTCTCTAAAAATTCTCCTACGGGATCCATCAGGTGGATTCGGGATGGACCTCTTGTATCTGTGAAGTGGATGGACACACGAGAGGTCTCATTGTGTTCCACCATTCATTCTGAATCACTGTGCAGAGGAGGGTGAAATTACAAGGTAAATGGGAAACAAAGACATTTCCATGCACTGCACTTGTAACTGCATACAACCAGCACATGGGGGCATTGACCCGTCTGATCAACCGTTACAATACTACACAGCACAGCACAGCACAAAACAATGAAGAGGTACCGAAAGATTTTTCTACACTTCTTGGACATCGCTGCCACCAACAGTTTCATTGTGCATAAAGAACTGTATGGTGACGTGGTCCATAAAGAATTTATGGAACAACTTATTGCTGAGCTTTGAGCGTCACACAGAAAGTAGTGTCAAAATGGACCAACTCTGATCATGTACCAGTTCCAGGAGCTAAACTGTCCTCTGTTGTCAGAAATGTTGCCACTACTGGCCGCAAGAGCTGTGTACATTGCAAAACATTGCATGGTAAGCACCACAAAACACCATGGAATTGCCTGGCATGCGATGTTCACCTGTGTATTCAGTTGAACAGGAACTGCTTTCAAGAGTGGCACAGGGATTTTGCATAGTATTGTAGTGTATTGTTTTATTGTTGCACTATTTTTAATATATATAGCTGTCAGTCTCAGCATGTTGACGCCTCTTCACATTTGGCCTTTCAAAGTAGAAAGTGTCTTAAAATTTTAAAATCAATGTATTGTTTAATGTGAATGAGCAGGCAGGATGATTTTCACATGATTACAAAAAAAAAAAAAAAAATTACATTAGAAGATCTGTTCTCAAAAAATCTTGTTTACTTTAGGTTTTGTGGCCTTATTTTAGTTCGAATTTTTTTTGGCTTTTTCAAAAACAACGCATAAACCTTATTTTGTCAAAAATACAAACACACACTCAAGCTGTTTACATATTACAGTAACCCAGTTTGTGCTGAATACAGTGTAATAAGTCTTTTGTCAATAATATTTAAAAGCAACTAAAAAGAACCAAATGCAAGAGCATGTCAAAATCTCTCAAGGGGCCCAAAACACCCTCAGACTCCAGAGGGTTAAAGTATCTTGAACCCAACTAGTCAAGTCTAGGCAAGCTCGCTCGGCTCGATCGGAAAAGCTCTGAGGACCAGGGGCCCGAAGGCCCGGAGAGTCGGACGCTTAGAACAGGCCAGCAGCGACTCTTCGAGACGAGATTTCAAACCCTTTTTGAGATCTTCTGGCAAGCCTTCCCTCCAAGAACAACAACTGCTCTGATCTTCAGAACATGAAAGAACATCTGACTCCCTCCTAACAGACTCTTCAAAGATTCCTTTGTCTACCGCATCCGGACTCTTGTGCAACAAGCCAAAGGCAGTAACCGTTTTACCAACCAGTCTAAATGCATGTTTAAGCTTGAGCCCCTTAATTTTAAGTGGAATTTGAATTCTTTTGATAAGTTCCCATTTAGGATGTGATAAATTTTGAAGTTTAAGCTTGCTTTTTTTTTTACTTTAACCTTTCCTTTCTTTCTCTCCTTTATTCTTTTCCCTTCTCGTCCTCCCTTTTCCTATTTTTAACTTTTTTATTTTCATATTTATCTTCTTTATTTCTTTATGTTCGTGTAGTTAGTTCTATGTTGTGTTTGTCTCATTCATTAAATGCTGTATTTTTCCTAAGTGATTGTTTCAGAGTGCCACTCACATTTCAAGGTTCCTGCAACATTCGATCTGAACTACATGCTCTATTACAGTTTTTCTCAATCGATTTGGTACATTTCTCCAAACTAAGGTAACAGCTCTCAAAACAGTTAACACAGTGATCAGTACACTTTGTAATTGCCCTAAACAGATAGTAAATTCTCCTTCATTTCATACAAATCACAAATCAAAAGCATAATTTTCTCAACAAAAAAAAAAAACTAATTTTATCACAGCAGTTCATACAGCCAACCAAATCTTTAATATATCAGGAAAAACATTTGTAACTTTTTCATTGTTCTTCACAAAGATCACAAGCATTTTTGTACCATTTTCAAAACACAACAAACAAAACTCTGAATTGTAAAATAGTCAGTTGCACACCTTGTGTCTTCAATTAATGCCAAATTGTTATATGATGATTTAGTAATCCATTCAACACAGAAAAAGCCAATTTCCTAATTGTTCACACAGCTGTCTTACGTAATTACAACAACTACAAAAGGGAAAGAGAAGAAGAACAAAGACGACAAATGAGGAGATACAGTAGGACAAAAAAAAGAAGTATGAGCAGTGGAAACAGAAGAGGTTTAAGAGTGAGAGGTGGTGGCCAGGGTACAGGGAGAAGAGGACGAGGAAGAGGAGATGGAGAAAGAAAGAAGAGCTGAAGATGTAGGCGGAAGAGCGAGATGAGCTGAGGATGTAGGAAGAGGAGAAGAGATTGAAGAGATGGATAGATTGGAGGGCAATGGTATAGTGGAAAGAGAAAATATAAGAAGGGGTGGACAGGGAGGAAGAGGAGGGCAAGGTGTAAGAGGAGGGAGGAGAGGTAAGTAACTATATCATTCTACTTTTACAATGAGAGTCCATGTATTCTTGTTTGACATGGGTCTAGATCTCTAAAGCAAAATGTTCCTGCTTGTCCAAACCTTTTTCAGAATTAAAGTTAGAAAACATTCAGGTGGACGAACAAGACTTTTTTCAGTTGAACAAGAGCATGCTATTGTTGACATGGTGGTCCAGAACAACACCCTCCGCCTTAAAGAAATTTAGAAAATAATAACAGGACAATCAACTGTTCCAAAATATCCACCAATGCAGTCGCTCCAGAATTGACCGTGTTCTAAGAAGAAATGCTATCTGAATGAAGCAAGTATACAAAGTGCCCTTTGAGAGGAACTCCGTTAGAGTGAAGGAGTTGCGATTCCAGTTTGTTCAAGTATGTGCAACCCAATTACTGCAATTTTACTGTCAACTCAAAGATATATTTTTCCTGAATTTTAAGTATGTGTCCATAAACTATTCCATGCTACTATATTTGAAAAGATTTAGGCATATCTATGTATACTGCTGCTTCAAAGTGTGAATTTAAACTTCAGCAACAATTTCACAGTAGTATTGACTGCAATTAATGCCATTACTGTAAAACACAAATTTACTATATTTTACCTTGTGTTCTTTTTACTCTAGAGAATCTTGGAGTTGGATAGCAGTGCAACTCAATATGAGTACCTGTATATTGATGAAGCAGGCTTCAATCTTAAAAAAAAAAAAAAAAAAAAAAAAGAGGGAGAAATGTGATTGGCCATCGTGCTACAGTAAATGTCCCTGGACAACGAGGAGGCTTGGGTTGTATGGTCTTAGGACCATACAACACAGCAAGGCTCCTATATTTTTTAAACCTCCTCAATGAAATCCTCTTTCCGCAGGGTGATCAGGAGCAAATGGTGCGGAATTTCGTAGTTGTTTGGGATAATGTCCAATTCCATCATTCAGCACTAGTGCGAGAGTGGTTTGAGAATCACCCACAATTCAGGATGGTGTTTCTTCCACCATATTCTCCTTTCCTGAATCCAATTGAGGAATTCTTCTCCTCTTGGAGATGGAAAGTACATGATCGCAACCCTTACAACCAAGTAAGTCTTCAAGCGATGGAAGAGGCCTGTGGAGATATTGGGGCACAAGCATGTCAAGGATGGATACAGCATTCAAGGCTTTTTATCCCCACGATGCATGACTCGTAAAAATATTTTCTGTGATGTTGATGATATTCTCTGGCCAGATGTAATTGAGAGGCATGATCAATAAAATAATTGATTCAATTAATGCAGTACACTTTTTTATTTACCTATGTACTTATTTGCATTATTTATATATATATATATATATATATATATATATATATATATATATATATATATATATATATATAATTTATATTTATATATTTTATTTATATATATATATATATATATATATATATATATATATATATATATATATATATAAAATTTGTGTGTGTGGGGTGACAACTTGTTATACATCTGAACTCATTAAAGAACTTAATGAAAAACATGTATTTTTTTTTTCTTTGTGTATCTTCAGCTGAATTTGTTATAAAATCAACAGAGAACACACTTAGTTTTTATGTTAATATTGAATTTTAATAAATGCATTACTACAATAAAATGCTGTGTTTCATTGTGCAGTGAATACTTAACGGTTTCGCCAGCATAAGAGTGTGTTTAGTTTGCTGTGTTAACTGAGAATTTTAGACATAGCAACACAAACCCAGCCCGCTCGACTTGACTTAGGCATAGCCATAATTGAAGAACCTTTCTGGTACTTGGCAAACAACAGTGAGGGGACTGTACTGGGAATGGACATTATGAAAAAACATGGATTTGTCATTCATTGTTTTGAAAAACAGATTGAAATTCAAACTAACAGTGAAAAAATTCCACCACGGAACGTGGTCAGAATTATGTCCATTTCCACTACAGATCCCATTCAACAGTTGATTGACAAGCACAGTTTGGGCTAATCATGAACATGACTGTGGCCCTATTGATTTTGTTGTGTGTATTGAAGGAGAGCCACCTCCCCCACAAAGACAATACCGCATCAAGCCTGAGGCTGAAACAGCAGTGCATGAAATAGTCCAGCAGCTTGAAACCAGAGGTTGACTGCAGCAATTCCATGGAGACCGGACGAGAGGAAAAGTTTCTGGACCCACTTGCATCAAACTGGGTCAAAGGGTTTCACCCTCACACACACACACTGGAATGTGGGAGATGGGTATGGAAATACACTAAGAGGTCATCCACATTTTTCAGTACACTTTCAACCAGAGAACTAGTCACGTGGCCTCCCGGAGTAGTACCGGAACCAAATTGCGCAACAAACATTTTCTGTAAAGTAGGTGTAAGAAAGATCCCCTGCCCTCTCGTCTGTGTCTCTTCTCTGCAAGGCCTTAGGAGCGCTCCGGAGCAATGAAAGAACAACCCACACGATTAAAATCAAGTCTGGTTTATTCAATACCACTGCTCAAAGGACTGAGCTGCAAGGCCGGGTAGATATACACATCAGTCCAAGCCATAGTGCGTAGGAAAGGCGGGGACACAGACAGAGTTATCGTGTGTTGCCAGGGGTCAGAAACATATGTGCGTAAGAAAATATGTGTGTAAGAAAAAGGAACAGGATGTGCTTATAGCTATCTTCTAACTGAACGCCCTTGGTCTTCTATCCTCCTGTCACGTCACGCGATAGCACAAAATGTACAGGTCAGCAAAGACAGGAGCATCCTGTCTCCAAGAAGGTCAAGATAGGAAGGTTCGCCAAGGCTACTAAAGAATACATTTCAACAATCCCCTCTTTTATACTTAATAACTAATAAGTATAATCACATGAATGTATCAGTGTATTGATCATTAGATGAATTTCGCAAACGCATTTACTGCGGTTCTCGGAGAGCGGTGGCAGCCATACCGGTCACTGGCTGTGCTTTTCTCAAGAAGAGGTTGCTGTTCAGTCCCTCGCTGCTTCTCCCGACACTTCCTGCAATGTGGAGAATGTCTGAAGAGGCGGCACAGGAAGGTCTGAGGTGCGACAGAGGTCATCCACGGGCTTACTTAGACCATTCCCCCTCTTCAACTCTGTGGAAGAATAAGTTCTACCGATGGCCGTCAGTTCTTACTTCTGATCACTAGGACATATAAGAACACCACAGTTAAGTATATATCTTTATAACAATTATCACTTTGGGGCATGTTTCAGTCATCCGGCGTGGATCCACTGTGGAAAGAGATCAGTTAATACAGCCGTACGAGTCACAGTGATCACGGTTCACTGTATGGGGTCTCACCCAGGGGTGTTCCCATTTTGTCCAATCTTTTCACCAAGACTCGTTCCCCTACCTTAAAGGGGTGAGTGTTTTTGGTCGGAATTGGGGGTCTCCTTGCATTTACCCGTGTCCAATAATCATCTAATGTTTGTAGCAACCCTGCAGCGTACTCGCTGAGATGCACATCTAGGTCCCCCGTACCCACAGCCTGTTTGCCTCGTCGCCATGGGAGGGGAAAGGGTCGCCCCATTACAAGTTTATACGGTGAGAGATGATCAAGGGCCACTTGTGCGGTCATTCGCATATCGGCGAGAACGAGTGGGAGAGCATGCAGCCAATTTTTGGAGCCAGATGCGTACATGGCTTTTCGAATTTTGTCCTTTATTGTACGATTAGCGCGTTCCACAATGCCTGATGATTGTGGGTGGTACGAAATATGGAAATGCCAATTGATTTTCAGCTCCTTGCACAGAAGTTGAGTGACCTTAGAAGTGAATGGAGTTCCTTTATCAGAATCAATTCCTACAGGGATGCCATATCTAGGAATTATCTCAGTAGTTAGCTTTTGAACCACAACTCTAGCGTTTTCTTTGCTACAAGGGAAAGCTTCTACCCACCGTGAAAATTTATCCACCATTACCAAAAGATATCTGAAAGGGCCCTGTCTTGGTATGTGCGTGAAATCGATCTGCCATTCCTGAAAAGGTGTCTCAGGGACGGGAAGGTGTTGGTGTATGGCACCTGGTTTGGAGATGTTATTTTGTGCACACATTAAACACCTATCTAGAATATTGTTCACGTCTGTATACAGGTGGTCTATACAGAAGCTTTGAACCATGAAACTCGCAGGCGAGGAATGGAGTACAGTGACGTGGGAGGCAAAGACGACCCTGTCCATCTAGAACGATTGCGGAGTCAGTAGCACCCTGACTCGTCCAAAATAGGCGATCAGCAGGTGAAGCCGAAGCCTGCAGTGAAGGGAGGTCCATGTCAGGTAGAACAGCACTGATCATGGTATTAACAGACACCATGGCTGGCGATAAATCTGGTGGCAGAGGGCCGCAGCTTGCTTAGCCATGCGGTCAGCGAGACTATTACCCCGCACCTCGTCTGTATCACCAGAGGAGTGCGCCTTAGTTTTTACAATAGCCAACGAACGGGGCAGGTGGCAGGCAGTGATTAGATCTTGTACTAATGATGCGTGTGAAATGGGTTTGCCATCAGCAGTAGTGAAGCCCTGAGATTGCCAGATGCAGCCGAAATCGTGAGCCACCCCGAAGGCGTAACGAGAGTCAGTATAAATGGTGACGTCGGTGTCTTCCGCGAGGACACAGGCGCGGGTGAGTGCGAATAGTTCAGCAGCCTGGGCAGAGGAGAAAGGGAGAGAGAAAGACTCAAGAACAGTGTTAGGTAGTTGACAAACAGCATAACCACAAAGGTAAACACCATCTCTAGGTTTAGAGCAGGAACCATCAACAAAAAGAACATCGCCCAGTTGTAGGGGAACAGAGGATAAGTCAGGGCGAATACTGGTGTCATTGACAATTTCGGTGAGGCAATCATGGTCGGAGCCCCCCATACAGTCATCCCGTGCGTTAAGCAGGCGCTGTAGGGCGTGAGCTACAGTGTCATGGGAAGACGAGGGACGTATAGTTAACTGCTCAGTGGCCAACAAAACAGTCTCATACCCTGAGCGACATTGTGAAGACATGTGCTGTGTGTTTAGATTGCGTAATATCTGTGTTACCTGATGTGAGGTGTGCAGAATCAGAGGATGAGATAGAATGATCTTTTCAGCATCAGTTACCATCAGAGCACAGGAGGCAACGGCACGAAGACAGGCCGGCAAACCCTGAGCCACGGAGTCAAGGGATTTGGAAAGAAACGCACAAGGTCGCATGCCTCCCCCATGTTCCTGAGCCAACACCCCAGATGCTGTTCCTGGCTGAGTTGCCTCGTACAGGTGGAACGAAAGGCTGTAGTTAGGCAGTCCCAGTGTGGGAGCCGTACACAGGGCTCGTTTCAAGGCCCCGAAGGCGGTCAGCATTTTTGGAGTCCATGTCAAAGGCGCGGTTGAGGGATCAGAGTGCTTCACTGCAGTGCGCAGACACTTGTCATACAAAGAGCAGTCTGGAATCCACCGACGGCAGTAGTTGATAAGGCTGAGGAAAGCCTGCAGTGCCTGTTTAGTGGCGGGCCGCTGAGTGTCCATGATGACTTGTATTCGTTCAGCAGTCAGTTTCCTGGAACCCTGAGAGAGTTCATAGCCCAGGTACCAGACAGTGTTCTGGCAGAACTGTAGTTTCGTCTTGGATACCTTGAAACCCTTTGCAGCCAGGTGCTTGAGTAGGGCCAGGGTGGCCGCCTGGCAGGTGTCATAGTCAGTAGCAGTTACCAGGAGATCATCAGCGTACTGTAGAACCACTGAATCAGGGGGGAGGCAGAGGCTCGACAAGGCGTTCTTGACCGTGGTCGTGAAGACCGCGGGGGAATCGATATACCCCTGTGGCAGCCTAGTCCACGTGTACTGCTGCCCCCTGTGTGTGAAGGCAAAGAGAGGCTGCGTCTCCTTCCCTACAGGAACACTGAAGAAAGCAGAACAGAGGTCAGTCACAGAAAAGACTGTATGAGTACATGGAATTGAGGCTATGATGGAGGAGACGTCAGGGACAATTGGTGCGACTGGAATAATCAGTTCGTTTATTTTTCGCAGATCTTGGGTGAATCTCCACGAGCCATCTGGTTTTGGAACAGGATTAACAGGTGTGTTGTATGGGCTGACGCATGGGATGACTATGCCCTGTTGCAAAAGAGAATTCAAAATAGAGTCAATGCCAGTAGTTTTTACAGGTGATAAAGGATATTGTTTAATAAACACAGGCGTCAAATGTTTAATCTTGGCCTCGGAGTAGTACCGGAACCAAATTGCGCAACAAACATTTTCTGTAAAGTAGGCTCCGACCATCTCCCTATAGTAAACATTTCAGGTGACACACCGGCACGCACATCTTTTCACGACATAACGGCCTGGTATCAATTTAAAGCAGAACCAGGAGCAAAAATTGGGAGCACTCTCTACGAAAAAATCAACAATGGATTAGATCCTAAAATCTGTTATTTAATCAAAGATTTAGAGCCTGCAATATATAGGTGTACACACACTGAGCCAATCAACACTATACATACGATTTATACTGAATATAAATTCGATATAACTTCATATGTACCTGATAACAAATCAACCTGAAGCCTTTGTCTGGACTAGCCGGAGAGAAGGCATGTATTGCGTGGGAAAATGTGTCAATGACCCAGATAATTACACCGGGCCACAGAATTGCTCATGGATAATGAAATTGTTTTAATTTAACCACTTGTGGATATAGCAAACCAAAGGAATGTCCAAAACTATATCCTATTCCTCCTGGTGGACTGATTAAAGGGAACATTAACAAAACATTATTTCATGATGTGAATCTAGTGATGACACATGTATCATACAATATTTCCAACATCCTATCTGCCTATATTAATCACTGTGATTGTGTTGGAACATGTTTAATGTTACAGATTCTTTATTTTGTGTTTAATTTGATAACACATTTAGTAATTTAATGTCTGTAATTCTTTGTCATCCATAGCACTAATTAGCCTGTTCAGTTCATTTTGGTTTAGAGCCCCCTCTAGTGGCAAGTTTCGATGTCGCTATAATTGTTATTTCCGGTATTCACATGAATCAGGAAGTAGTAAGTGTTCCATGCATGCATCGGTATTGATGGCTCTCCTTAATCGCCATATATCTGTGTAATCTTTAACCCTGCGACAGCATCGCTTGTAAGTATTTGTATAATTAACATGGATGTACATTGTACTTGCATATGAGTGGTGTTGTGGTTTAAGATCCTTTTCTTTTTATAATTTTCCATCCGGCTATTGCATTAGCCACATTGTGCTTTAGTATCACATGTATTATTATTGATATGTTTATTTGTTCATTTGTAGTTTCACTCCATACCCAAGACCATTAAACCTGTGGTCAAATAAACGTCTTGTCTTCAGAGTCGTGTGCGGGAAGGGAGTTTATCTGACTGTCTAGGCACTAACACATGTTGAGGACAGTACAGTGAAAAAGCGGCTGCAGGAAAAGTTACAACAACAGTTTGAGAAGATTCAAGTAAATTGAACGAGTATTGTGTGCACAATGGAATCCACACCCTCACTCAAGACCAGATCCTATTTGTCATATCCACGATCAGGTAGCTCTTCTACAAATACTGCAGCTGCAATGGCCAGAGCAAAAGCTGAAGCAGCCAAGGCACGTTTAATGTATGCAGAGGAGGAGGAAAGAATAAAGGTGGAGAAAGCCAAATTGGAAGCAAAAATGGATAAAATAGTGTTAGAGAGAGAAACTGCTGCAGCCGTGGCCGAAGCAGAAGCTTTAGAAGCAGCTGTTGAAACCAGCGTCCATAGTAAACAAGATCCTCCACTGGAAACATCTCCTGTTGACGTTATGCAGCGGACATGTGAATACGTTGAACAGATGAATCTACATGCAGTCACAGAATCAGCAACAAAGGCAGAAACACTCCCTCCAGATGAAACCACACAGCCTCACACACAGTTATTTGTCAGAAATTCTGTTCATGCTACACGTTTCAAGGCAGAGAGTTGCTCAGACGATGCTGAATTTTATCACATGCAACAAAAGAAAGATTCTGTTCAACCACCACAGTTCTCACCAGCCATGGATAATCCTTCTGGTAACACTCAAGGTGATAAACAGCACAGAAAGCACACACGTTTCGCCCAAAGCAGCACATCACCTTTCCCAATGGCAAGTCCGACATTTCAACCTTCACAACAAAACAAGACAGACATTTCAGACTTTGTCAGATATTTTGCTCGCCGTGAACTCGTGAACACTGGTTTAATACAGTTTAATGACCAACCGGAAAGCTTCATAGCTTGGCAGAGTTCTTTTCAAAATGCTGTAAGTGGTTTGAACTTGACACCTAGTGAAGAAATGGACTTGTTAGTCAAATGGTTGGGAAAAGAATCAGCTGAGCACGCTAAACACATGAGGTCTGTACACATTAATCAGCCATTGAAGGGGCTTGACATGATATAGACTAGACTGGAAGAGTGTTATGGTGCTCCAGAGGTTATCGAAAGAGCACTTTTCAAGCGTATTGAGAATTTTCCAAGAATTTCAAACAAAGAATACTCAAAGCTTCATGAATTGAGTGATCTTTTTATGGAAATAGAATCAGCCAAGGTTGACGGATACCTTCCGGGCCTGTCATATCTGGACACAGCTAGGGGTATCATTCCCATAGTTCAGAAGCTACCATTTAATCTACAAGAAAAGTGATTGTCACATGACAAACATTGAACACCCAGGGTTCAACCTTTCTATTCAAACAGATTCATTTCAAAAGACAGACAAGGCTATCTGGAAGCCAAGCAAATCAAGAGAAGTCTCAGTTAACAAAATAAGTGTATCTTCCCCTGTTCATTTTGACACAGATAAAGACGAACGGAAAGCTGAGGATGCTGAGAGACTTTGTCCTATTCACAAAAGACCGCACTTACTTAGGAAATGTCGTTCCTTCCGTGAAAAGCCTTTGGAGGAACGTTTTGCATTTTTGAAAGAAAAAAGAATCTGTTTCAAGGGTTGTTTAGCCACTACACATACAGCCAGGAACTGCAGATTTGTGACTAAATGTTCAGAGTGTGGAAGTGAGAAACACATTTCTGTACTACATCCAGGCCCAGCTCCAAAAGTTCAAGATGTAGACTCCTTACCACAGCATGGTGGGGAGGAAGTTTCCAAGCCACCAACAGAAGTGGAAGCTCATTGCACTGAAGTTTGCAAAGGTGACCTTAGTAATAAGTCATGTTCAAAAATCAGCTTGGTGAAAGTTTACCCCAAAGACCAGCCTGAAAAAGCACTGACGGTCTACGTGATCCTTGACGAGCAGAGCAATAGGTCGTTAGCTCGTTCTGAATTCTTTGATGCCTTCAAGGAAAACGGACCAGCTTCTTCGTATACCCTTAGAACTTGTTCTGGAGTGACAGAGACCATTGGTCGAAAGGCATCTGGTTATCAAATCAAGTTCGTCGATGGAAAGGTAATCCTATCCCTACCAAATTTGCTAGAATGTAACAACATTCCTAAAAATAGAGCAGAAATTCCCTCACCCAGTGCTGCGCTCTATCACTCTCACCTGAAGCCTATAGCTCCATTCATACCAGAGATAGATCCAGATGCTCCTATCATGATTCTTCTGGGTCGTGACATTATCAGAGTTCATAAGGTTCGCAGACAGGTAAATGGTCCTCACGACGCTCCTTATGCACAGAAGCTTGACCTAGGATGGGTGATAGTTGGCAACGTTTGTCTGAATGGCATTCACAAGTCTACTACTGTGAGTACATTTTTCACCAACACCAAAGAACAACGTCCATCCGTCTTTGATCCTTGTCCTAATGTTTTCCATGTGAAAGAGAGAAACAGTAATGATTTGAGAAATTGCAATGGAATGTGTTCCATGGAGCAACTGGTTTACAATCACAAAAGTGTTCAGTTTGGTCAAGAAGTGTTTAAGGTTACCTGTGATGACGACAAAGTGGCCCCATCCATTGATGATCTGGCGTTCCTTCACATTATGGAACAAGAATTAGAGAAAGATGAAAGCAACAGCTGGGTAGCGCCATTATCCTTTAAAGCTTCAAGGTGCAGACTCCCTAACAACAGATGTCAAGCCATGAAAAGGTTGTCAACCTTGAGACAAAATCTTGAAAGAAACCCAGAGAAGAAACAACACTTCTTTACCTTTATGGATAAAGTTTTTTGTAACAACCATGCTGAAGAAGCTCCCCCTCTCTTGGAAGGATGGTATTTGCCTCTCTTTGGAGTATATCACCCTAAAAAACCTGGGAATATAAGAGTTGTCTTTGATTCCAGTGCCCGTCATGAAGATGTCTAGCTAAATGATGTTCTCTTAACTGGGCCAGACCTGACCAATACTCTACTTGGGGTTCTTATGCGATTCCGCAAGGAGGCTGTAGCCATAACAGCTGACATTGAACAATGTTCTACTGTTTCCTAGTGAGAGAGGAAGACCGCAATTTCCTGTGGTTCCGTAATAATGACCCATCTGAAGACATCATTGAGTACCGCATGCGGGTCCATGTATTTGGCAACAGTCCATCTCCTGTCTCAGGCAGTCTGTTAAAAGTGGTGAGTCTGAGGTCAAGAACTTTGTAAACCGTGACTTCTATGTTGATGATGGCTTAAAGTCTCTTCCTACAGTCAAGGCAGCAGTGGACTTGCTAAAGAACACACAGAGGATGTTAGCTGGTTCCAACTTACGGCTTCACAAGATAGCTTCAAACAGCAAAGAAGTTCTAAAGGCCTTCCCACCTCAGGATCATGCCAGTGATCTCAAAGATTTGGATCTTGGATCTGATATAATTCCTACACAGCGAAGTCTAGGATTAAATTGGAGTTTGAAATCTGACACCTTTACCTTTGAAATAGCAACTGACGCAAAACCCTTTACTCATCGAGGTGTCCTGTCCACCATTAATAGTGTCTTTGATCCCCTTGGCTTTGTTGCTCCAGTTACAATCCAGGGCAAATTCATCATGAGACAGCTTTATAACCAGAATGATGACTGGGACACACCTCTTTCCAAAAAAATGCAGGAAAAATGGGACATGTGGAGACTTTCACTTATGGATTTAAGTAAGCTCCAGATTCCAAGATGTTACACGAACATATTACCTTCTACAGCTACACGTAAGGAGTTATTTGTCTTCTCTGATGCATCAACAAAGGCTATAGTGGCAGTGGCCTACCTCAGATTGACAGATTCATGTGGAATCAACCATGTCGGCTACATCATGGGTAAGGCGAAACTCAGCCCTGAACAAACAGTTTCCCGTCTTGAGTTGTGTGCTGCGGGTCTAGCAGTGGAACTGGCAGAGTTCATTACTTCAGAAATTGACATACCTCTAGATGACACAACTTACTTTACAGATAGTAAGGTAGTGCTAGGCTACATATATAATGAGAATCGACGCTTCTATGTACATGTCAGCAACCGTGTCCTCCGGATTCGCAAGTCTTCACATCCAAATCAATGGAAGTATGTTCACACAGATGAGAACCCAGCAGACATTGCAACAAGGTCTGTCACTGCTGCTCATCTCTAAGACACCAATGGCTATATGGACCAAAGTTTCTGAAAACAACCTCCAGACACTACCTGAAGAGAACACATAAGCTTGTGGATCCTTCTTTAGATGCAGAGGTACGTCCTCAAGTCTCCACATTGAAGACCACAATGGTGAACAAGAGTCTTGGAGCACAACGCTTCTCCAAATTTTCCACTTGGAAGTCTATCACTCATGCCATTGCACGTCTTCTTCATGTATCTCATCAGTTCCATAAAGGTTCTACAACAGAAAGGTCAAGCTGCAAGGGCTAGCATTACTGTTCCAATGCGCCAACAGTTGAAGAACTCTTATGTGCTGAAAATATCATTGTCAAAGCAGTCCAACAGGAGATATATGCCCAAGAGTATAAGGACTTAAAACGAGGAACAAGCTCTCCAAAAAGAGCCTCCTTAAAGGTTTAGACCCGTTCATAGATGCAGATGGCCTGCTAAGAGTAGGAGGACGATTGGCAGAAACACAGATTGAGCTTGACGTAAAAAAGCCCCTTATCATCCCTGGAAAACATCACATTGCAACACTTTTAGTTAAACATCATCATGAGAAAGTGCAACACCAGGGACGACATTACACAGAGGGTGCAGTGCGTGCTGCTGGTTATTGGATAGTTGGTGGCAAGAGACGTGTTTGCAGTGTCATTCATGAATGTGTTACATGCCGCAGACTACGAAGAGAACCCCAGACTCAAAAAATGGCTGCCCTTCCAGCAGATCGTGTGTCTACTGATCCTCCGTTTACGAATGTGGGATTAGATGTTCCAGAGGTGGTCATATACAGAGCAAAAGGTGGGCAGTAATATTTACCTGCATGAGTGTAAGAGCTGTGCACATTGAGCTAATTGAATCTTTAGACACGTCTAGCTTCATTAATGCCTTGCGCCGCTTTCTTGCCATTTGAGGGCCCGTGAAGCTCATTCGCTCGGATAGAGGAACAAATTTCGTAGGTGCTTGCAAGGAGCTTAACATTTCTTCTAATCTCAACAATACCTCTATTGAAAAATTTCTTGTGGACCAAGGCTGTGTCTGGCAGTTTAAACCGCCTCATGCATCTCATATGGGTGGATCCTGGGAGAGGATGATTGGACTTGCGAGAAGGATACTAGATGCAATGTTTTGACAGCTTGGACCTTCAGCATTAACACATGAGACACTCTTCACTTTAATGGCAGAAGTTGCTGCTATAATCAATGCTCGACCTCTTGTCCCAGTGTCAACTGACCCAGATGACCCATTCATACTTACACCTAATGCACTTCTAACTCAAAAGGTCACAATTGCTCCTGCCCACCTGGAGATTGGGTCAAAAACCTTCATAATCGACAGTGGAGACAGGTACAACACTTGGCACAAATTTTCTGGGATAAATGGAAAAAGCAGTACCTACCTCTTTTGCAACCAAAAAGAAAGTGGCCTTTTAGTAAGCTGGACCTTGAACTAGGAAGTATTGTGCTCTTGAAGGATGAACAACAAAAAAGGAATGAATGGCCTATGAGAGTTGTTACTCAAGTCTTCCCAAGCAAGGACAACAAAATCCGTAAGGTGGAAGTCAAGGTCTTTAATAAGGAAGGCCCAAAGGTATTCATACGGCCTATTACTAAGACAATCCTTCTCCTTACTCATGAGAAACTTAATTAGATCAATCTAAATGACTTGTGAGTAGTGACGTGTTGTTCACGCCAGACAGGGAGTGTGTTGGAACATGTTTAATGTTACAGATTCTTTATTTTGTGTTTAATTTGATAACACATTTAGTAATTTAATGTCTGTAATTCTTTGTCATCCATAGCACTAATTAGCGTATTCAGTTAATTTTGGTTTAGAGCCCCCTCTAGTGGCAAGTTTCGATGTCGCTATAATTGTTATTTCCGGTATTCACGTGAATCAGGAAGTAGTAAGTGTTCCATGCATGCATCGGTATTGATGGCTCTCCTTAATCGCCATATATCTGTGTAATCTTTAACCCTGCGACAGCATCGCTTGTAAGTATTTGTATAATTGACATGGATGTACATTGTACTTGCATATGAGTGGTGTTGTGGTTTAAGATCCTTTTCTTTTTATAATTTTCCATCCGGCTATTGCATTAGCCACATTGTGCTTTAGTGTCACATGTATTATTATTGATATATTTATTTGTTCATTTGTAGTTCCACTCCATACCCAAGACCATTAAACCTGTGGGCAAATAAACTTCTTGTCTTCAGAGTAGTGTGCGGGAAGGGAGTTTATCTGACTGTCTAGGCAACACATGTTGAGGACAGTACAGTGATAATAATAAGACATGCATGGCTACAGTCACGAATCGATGATTTAATTTATGACTACAAAAACAGACTTGCTGTGCGAAACTCACCTGCACGCTTAAAACGAGACCTGCTCGGAAACATAGCAGGTCTCTTCGGCTCAGTTAATTCCATTGCCAACAACTACAAAATAACCAAACAATCACAATTCTCAACTTGGTTTGCGAACCAGGTGGTCACTGGTTTTCAGCATATCACAAATAGCAATGAAAATATCATAAAAGCGGTTTGATCCGAAGCGCAGGCGCTTTTTGCGATCAGCCACACATTAATAAATCAAACCCGTACCATTGAACGTGACTTGGCCTGTAGGACATATGCACAAGATCTATTCACTGCTGCTAGACAAGAAATCCTAGATCTTCGTCTGTACAAGACACCTAGACATGTTTTGAATGACCTCCGAGATCTACATAGGTGGTAGTATGTAAAATCTTAAATGTAAAATTTAAGATATTCTGAGTTACTATCCACCATAATGATGTTTACAGGAAATGAATGTAATGGATGTATTGGGTTTTTCGTCAGTTTTCCTTTGATACACCCAGATCAGGTTTTTCCAACTTCCACTACCATACGCTCTATAGGCGTAGTAGTGAAGGATCAGGTAATTAAATGGGATCACCTCACTGGATACATAACACAAAAGGGTACTGAGACCTTGTTTACCAGTCGCACATGTTGCCATGAAACAATTATGTTATTTGTACATGTAACACTTTGCAACCTTTCTCCCCCAATGACACCAAACTTATAAACGTTCAGTCACTGCATGGTTATTTTGATGTTGTCCAGGTGTCTCATACACAGTGGTGCATTGTCAGTGAAATGAATTATTTTACCTACGGAGGACTGACCTGCTCGTTTTGCGTGGAAGTGACAGAGGACTTTTCAATGGGCCAAGTCAACATTTCAGGAAGAATGCCACTGGACACAGAGGCCTCACCATGGTGGGATGACACTTTCTAATAGCAAGGTACCCAAGCTGTGGTTGACGTGATGGACCTGACACAAAGACTGATCCTGCAAACTGAATACAACCCCAACCAAGCACAGGTTGAAAACAACCTGGCACGAAGGACTGCACAACTCTTATCCAGTTTATCCACTCGGTCAGCACAGTACACCTAGACCTGGTGGGACTGGATGTTCCGGGGGTGTGCCATTGGCAGTGCCCTGATCTTCACCTTCACCATGTTCCAGTGCTGTTACTTCAGGCACCTCATCCGATCTACACAAGAATCCACACACGCTGCCCTTGCCCTCAGCCCACTGCAGTTCCCCTTCAGGAACTCGAGCTGCGTCAAAACGCTATGGGGACACCCCTGCGTGACCGCGCTCTGAACCACGTGTGTAATTTGACCAATAGGCTTTTGGAACGTGACGTCATCAGCGGGCGACGTCGCGTAAACAGGAAGCTACAAATGGCTGCGAGATGGACCAGACGCTAGCTTTCTGCTCATTCAGGTAAGCGTTGTTTCGCTGTGGTTTTCTGATCGAGTGATGGCTGGCAGACAGGATTATCGTAAGTGTGTTCATCCGTGTCCGCGTTTTATTACAAGTAAGGATTCACATGATCGGTGTGTTTGCCTGGGAGTGGAGCATGCACAATCGGCTCTCGAGGGAATCAATTGCTCAGACAGCCGCATGGCTATGCGACGCCGCCTCCCGGAGAGCGCTTGAAAGAGCTCTCCTCGCGGCTCGGTCCCGCTCTCGCTGAGGCAAAGCGGCGCCGCGCCGTAGCTCGTGAGGCCGATTTAGCGGCGGGGTTGGAGTCGGACGAGTCCGCTTCAGCTTTGTCTGCTGAATTGAGCTTCGGCTCTATCGGAGAAGCAGGCCAGATGGCTGCTTCTTCTCCCGGTACGAGCAGCGCAGCATTACATGTCTCTCTCTGAGGAGGGTGAGCTAATGGATGCTAGCGAGCCCGTAGATTCCTCTCAGCCTGTGCTGTATGAGGAACTCCTCGAGGTCGTAACGCGAGCCGTTGCTAAGCTGGATCTAGCTTGGCCGGTGGAGCAGCAGAGGCAGCGTGCACCCAGTAAGCTGGATGAGCGTTTTCTGCGTCCTGTCTCACTTCCTCGGCCGTTTTTTCCCGATCTGCACGCCGAGGTGTCCAGATCCTGGGAAACCCCGTACTCAGTGCGTACTTTGTCTCACCACTCCTCGCTCTACGCGAACGTGGTTGGGGCTAAGGCGTGCGGCTATGGGGCGATGCTGCGTGTTGAAGAGACGCTAGCCAGCTAGCTCTCTCCTAGCGTGGCATCGTCGCTGAAGGCTCTGGTGTTCCCTACTAAACCGCTACGTGCTACATCGGCTTTAGTAGGGGAGGCTTACGTGGCAGCAGGTCAGGCTGCGGGTTGTCTCCACACCATGGGTGTGTTACAGGCATACCAGGCTAACCTGCTACGTGATTTGGATGAGAGACTTAGTTCCGGGGCCGCTGACATTAAGGAGTTGCGTCGCGCTGCCAACTTAACCCTTCGGGCCACAAAACACACGGCACGGGCCATTGGTCGGTCAATGGCGGCGCTGGTGGCCACAGAGAGGCATCTGTGGCTCACCTTGTCCAACCTCCCGGACAAGATCGAGCTGTGCTCTTGAACTCACCGATGGCTCCTCCTGGCCTGTTTAATGACGCTGTGACGGCGGTCTTGAACAGGTTTCAGCAGTCTAAAAAAGCAGCCGGCTGCATTTCAGCAGTACCTCGCTCGCTGAACTCGTGGGGCCGGTCGGCGGCAGCCCCAGCTTGGTCCTTCCGGGCACCGCGAAGCACAGAAACAGAGCATCGGCACCCGATCTCCACGGGCGGGACCAAGGGTCTGAGGCGTCGCTCTGGGCCCAAGAAGGAGCAGGTCACCCTCGCCTCCAGCAGACGGGCTGTGGTGCGGAAATCCTGACGATCTTCGGTCGAAGGACGCGTACTTTCACATCTCCATCCTTCCTGCACACAGGAGGTTCCTTGAGGTTTGCTTTAGGGGCGTGGCATACCAATATCGGGTCCTCCCGTTCGGCCTGGCACTCTCGCCCCGCACCCTCACAAAATGCGTCAAGCCTTGGATGTCTGGAAAGACCGGACATTTCTGTACCGTGGCCCAGTGTTAGGGGCTCCGTGTCATCATGTGACATTGACGACGGATGCTTTCCTCATGGGGTGGGGAGCGGTCATGAGTGGCCACTCCGCCCAAGTTCTGTGGAGCGGCCCACGTCTCTTGTGGCACATATATTGCCTAGAGATGATCGCAGTGTTTTTGGGGTTGAAACACTTTCTCCCGGACCTGAGAGATCGCCATGTGTCAGTCCGCACGGACAATACTGCGGTGGTCTCTTACATCAACTGCCAGGGGGGTCTCCGATTTCGCCCCTTGTACAAGCTAGCGCGAGCGGTTCTCTTGTGGTCTCAGAACAAGTTCCTGTCCTTGAGGGCCATTTACATCTCGGGTCGGTTGAATGTCAGAGCAGACGCCCTGTCGAGGCAGGGGCCGAGGCGTCTCCACCCCGAGGTGGTGGAGCTCATGTGGCGGAGGTTTTACAGAGTCCAGGTGGATCTTTTTGCAACCCAGTTTCCATAGCGTTTCGACACAGCTCGAGTTCCTGAAGGGAATCGTCTCTAGGTTACGACCGTAACCCTAGTTCCCCGAGGAAACCAGACGCTGCGTCTCCATGCCACACTCCCTGCATCCCTGCGGCGCTTACCTTCTCTCACAGGAGCTAGCGTCTGGTCCATCTCGCAGCCATTTGTAGCTTCCTGTTTACGCGACGTCATCAGCATGACATTCCAAACACCTATTGGTTAGATTACACACGTGGTTCACGCAGGGGCATTCCCATAAAGGTTTCGATGCAGCGTCTCGTTCCCTCGGGGAACTAGGGTTACAGTCGTAACCTAGAGACGATACCCGTGTTCCAAATGGATGTCAAGGAGAAGAGGTTAAATCGGCATCACTGGGCACTGGGTTGATCCTAACATTCTGGAAAGGTTCTCAGTACACTAGCATGCAGGCTGCTCAAAAGGCCCACACACTTGACATTCTGAGTTTGTCGTATAGAACAATGTTTTAAAGACTACAAACAACAGGTTAGATTTTTTTTTTAAAGTCATTTTGTGTATACGGAGAACAAATTGAGAACAAAAACTGCTTTAAATGACCCTGAAGATGAGATAAATGGTGAGGACTTTGTAGAGATCACAGCTGTTGTAGATGAACATGCTGTAAACAGCAACATAGCAACAGCCGTTGAAAAATGTTTAAGTGCTGAGAGAATGTGTAGACCAGCTGTCAGATATTCTTACTGAAACATCTCAGTGCTGCTGTTCTACTGTGCTTCATGGCCAATAGTCCTGTTTCTTTCTTCAATGAGATAACATGGTGTTCTGCACGTACGGTTGGTCACGGAACTCATAATATTCATAGGAACCACAGTTTTCCTCATTCACACATTATAGCCTTCTGCATTTTCATATATATATTTAGATCTTAAGTGCAATTTAATGCTTAACTTTCTTATGCCACAGGGATCAATAACTTTGCCTCATTTTTCCCACACCTTCATTTCACCTCAAGGTTCTTTCCCACCATTGGTGAGTGAACATTCTACATTTTGGAGTTTCTTTTTGTTCTGCTTTCTCCCTTGCATTTTTTATAACTTTAACAGGTGTCCCTTTTGACTCCATTAGTGCTGCTGTGTACCTTTGGTGCAGTTCTTAAAACTTATGATTAACCTCATATCATATGGCCTGTTTACTTTAAAGCTGTTTCCATACTCATGCTTTGTCTTATGTGTGCTCTCAGATCACATTCCATGAGCAGAGGCTTTGTGAGTCCTTTAAAATGCTACCACCAAATTGCGTGCAGGTGTAATCAATCAGGAACTGGGTGACTGTGAACATTGAACTGTTGCTGAGGTCTGGAGAATGTAGTCCACGGCAGCCATGTTTGTAGGCAGCAATGACTGCAGGGAATTGCGGATTGTGGTTTCCTGTGTCATGACATTCTCATTGTAGCTTGTGGGTGGCAATCGTACCTGTAACGGAAAGCAATTCTGGTGCAAATTACAAAGCTTTTTTTCGATGTCAATGTACATTAAAAAAAATTAAAATACTGTGTGTTTGTGTGTGTGAGGGAATTCTGTTCATCATCAGAATAATGTTTTGAAATTAATCCTCTTTGAAGCACTTCTACTGAACTGTTTGATCCCGACCTGTAGGAACCTATCCATATAGGTGTTACGACCCAACCCCAAACCCTAAACCTGTAACCCTTATTTATTAACCTGTGCCCTAACTATTCCTAACCATGTAATCCTAATTTATCACACTACCCCCTAACCATGTAACCTTAATGTTTAACCCTACCCCTAACCCTGTTACCCTAAGTATAATCCCACCCCCTAACCCTGTAACCCTAAATTATGACCCTACCCCTGACCCTGTAACCCTAATTAATAATTCTGCCCCTAACCCTATAACCCTAACTTAAAACCCTACCCCTATATCTGTAACCATAATTTATACCCCTACCCCTAACTCTGTAACCCTAATTTATAACTCTACCCCAAACCATGTAATCAAAATTTTAACCCTATCCCTAACCCTGTAAATCTTATTTATAACCGCACTCTAACTCTGTAACACTAACTTTTAACCCAACCCAAAACCTTGAAACCCTCATTTATAACACTACCTCCCAAACATGTAACCCTAACTTATAACCCTACCCCTAACCCTAATTTATAACCTTACCACTAACCTTGTAACCCTAATTTGTAACCATACCTGCTAACTGTGTAATCCTACATTATAACCCTTACCCTAAATTATAAGCATACATCTAACCCTGTTACCCTAATTTATAACCCCACTCTTAACCCTGCAACTCTAATTTGTAACTCAACCACTAACCCTGTTACCCTAACTCGTAATCCTACCCCTAATTCTGTAACTCTAATTTGTTAACCTACCCCGAACCTGGTAACCCTCAATTATAACTATACACCCTAATCCCGTAACCCAAAATTATAACCCTACCCGTAATTCTAATTTATAATCCTACTCCTAACCCTGTGAATCTAATTTATAACCCCACCTCTAACCCTGTAACCCTAATTTATAACCCTACCCCTAATTCTGTAACCCTAAATTATAACCCTATTCTTAATCCTGTAACCCTAAATTATAACCATACCCTCTAACCCTGCAACTGTACTTTATAACCCTAGCCCTTACCCTGTAACTCTAATTTATAACCCAACCCCTAACCCTGTTGCCCTTACTCATAAACCTACCCCTAATCTTGTATCCGTAATTTATTACCCTACCCCTATCCATGTAACACAAAATGATACCCCTAACCCTGTTGCTTTAATTTATTGCCCTACCCATAATCCTGTAAACCTAACTTATAACCCTACCCTTAACCATGTTACCCTAACTTATAACCCTACCCTTTAGAAATTCCCCCACTGTGGGACGAATAAAGGTTTATCTTATCTTATCTTATCTTACCACTAACCCTGTTACCCTATCTTATAATTTAACCCAACCCTGTTACCCTAATTTATAACCCTACCTCTAACCCTGTTACCCTAACTTATAACCCTACCCGCTAACTCTGTAACCCTAATTTATAACCCTACCCCTATTCCTGTTACCCTAACTCATAACCCTACCCCTAACCCAGTAACCATAAAATTATAACCCTACCTCAACCCTGTAACCCTAGTTTATAACCCTAACCTGCAACCCTATTTTATTACCCAACCCCTAACACAGTAACCCCGTAATAATAAGTCAAGTTTATTTCTATAGCGCTTTTCACAACAGACATCGTCTCAAAGCAGCTTTACATGAATCAAGAGTCAAGGTAAATGGTGTGCATTTATCCTTGATGAGCAAGCCTGTGGCAAAGAAAAAACTCCCTTAGATGTTATGAGGAAAAAACTTTGAGAGAAACCAGACTCAAAAGGGGAAACCATCCTCATTTGGGTGACATCAAGAGTTTGATCATAAATCTTTCAACAATACAGAACACTGGAGAGTGAGAACTAACATGAGCACTGGAGTATAAGATTATAAGTAATGTTCAACAGTCATAAACAGTCTTTATGGTTATAAAACTAGGAACTACTGAGCAACTCATAAAATAGTTCAACATTTGTGATCATCACAGATCCAACACCAGCTTCTCCATACCAGAGCCTTTAAACACTCCAGGAGGTCCAATGTCAAAACTCCACACATGTAGTGGGATCCAATTGGCACTGGTACGTCCCTACATGGTACGGGATGTTTGCGAGTTCGGCATCTATTTCTTTAGTCAAGATCCATAACCTTTATGAGGTGGGACATGACTGGAGCTGGCCAAACCTCAGGATGCCTCGGGATGGGGAGAGAAAGAGAAGCAGTGGAGAGAAATTAGCATAGCTGCTGTTCATGATATTTAAAGCACAAGTTGATAATGTGCATGTGATCAGATGTTCTGAAGCACAAGGTTATGATGTGAGACGTATGTTATGTGTAGGCTTTGCTAAAAAGAAGTTTTTAATCTGCACTTAAACTGAGAGAGTGTGTCTGAGCCCCGAACACTGTCAGAAAGACTATTCCAAAGTTTAGGAGCTAAATGTGAGAATGATCTACCGCCTTTAGTGGACTTTGCTATTCTAGGAACTACTGAAAGTCCAGAGTTTTGAGATCTCAGGGAGCGTGACGGATTGTAGCGTGTTAGAAGACTGGATAGATACATGGGAGCCAAACCATTTAGGACTTTATAAGTGAGAAGTAGTAGTTTGTAGTCGATTCGAAACTTGACAGGTAGCCAGTGTAGGGACGATAAGATTGGGGTTATATGATCATATTTTCTTGACCTTGTAATAACTCAGATATCAGATATAGATAACATGTTTCTTAGCTTAGAAATATTCCAAAGGTGAAAGAAGGCTGTTTTTGTAACATGGTTGATATGATTTTTAAAAAGTCAAGTTGCTGTCTAAAATAACTCCTAGGTCATTTACCGTTGAACTAGTAGATACAGAACATCCTTCTAAATGCAGTTTAAATTGCTGGAGCTTCTGTATACTGTCTTTGGGCCGATGAGCAAAATGTCCATCTTATTAGAATTTAATAGTAGAAATTTATGGGCCGTCCAATCTCTTATTTCTTTTACACAAGTTTTCCAAGCTAATTGAGCTGTATCGCGTGGTTTTGATGATATATATAGCTTGGTATCTTCAGCATAACAGTGGAAGCTATTTTCATGCCTTCTAATAATATTTCCTTAGGGAATCATGTATATTGTGAAAAACAGGGGTCCTAGAACTGAACCTTGTGGCACGCCAAAATTTACTAGCATTAGCCTGGATAGCCCTCCATTTAAGTCTACGAAATAGCAACGATCGGACAGGTAGGATTTAAACCAGTTTAATGCCTGTCCCTGAATGCCAATATAATTTTGTAAGTGATCTAGGAGAAGATCATGATCTATAGTGTAAAATGCAGCAATAAGATCAAGTAAAACTAATAGCGAGATGAAGCCTTGGTCTAAAGCTATAAACAGGTCATTAGTGATTTTAACTAGAGCAGTTTCTGTGCTATGATGGGGCCTAAAACATGACTCAAACTATTCAAAGATATTGTTCTCTTGTAAGTGGGAACATAACTGGGCAGCGACAATCTTTCCTTAAATCTTAGACATAAGATTTTAGAAATTGGTAATTGGTAATAAATTGAAATTTAATTTGATGAATTATAAACATATTAGAAATTCATTAACTACGGAAGCCTCAAATATTTATTTTAATGCTATGATTGTTCTGCATCTACTGTATTGCATGTCTAGTTGGTCTCAGGCGTGTAAAACATTACTAGAATCATTATATAAAAGGGCAATAAAAAATTCATGATAAAAAGCCTCGTCAGTATCATCTTCGTAATGTACTGAGTAAATATAATATTTTGAGTTTTGAAAACCTCATTAAACATAACCAAATTTCTGCTTTATTTAAAATTATCCATAATATCGCTGCTCCCCCTTTAAGAAAATTTGTCACACTAAATTCAGATAGAGCCACACGGTTGACAGTCAGAGGAGACTGCAGCGTTCCAAGATGCAGAACCACTTATGGTCAACATTCGTTCTTTTATAAAGCAGCAAGCCTTTGGAACACTCTTCCAAATGATATTATTTTATGTACAAACTATAGCACATTTACACGTCTGACCAAACAGTGGCTATTAATAAAGCAAACTTGTGAGCACTGAATGACTGTGATACGAACAATGGAGACTGTGAGTGAGTAAATGCTAGATTCATAAAGTAGAGTGTTTTTAGTGTTTTTAATGATGTGAGTGAAATAATGTTTCCATGTATGATACTGTATGTATTTCATGACCTTTTGTAAATGTAACATCTCTCTGAGGACTGCAGGTGGAAATTAGCATTTGTTTTGCTATAAACTGGCACATGACATCTCATGTTTCTTAGACTAATGTTCTCGGTGCATTGTCCCTGATTAAGTATAAATAAACTCATTCAAAAATAGATAAATGAAAGATTTAAAATAGGTCTGTAATTCGTTCGCGTGTTTGGATCCAAATTAGGTATCTTAATGAGGGGATTAATAACTGCTAACTTGAGGGATTTAGGGACGTGACCTAAAGATAGGAAGCAGTTAATAATATTGAGAAGAGGTTCACCAGCTGTATGTTCCACTTCCTTCAATAGATTAGTTGAAATGGGATCTTACTGACATGTTGTTGATTTAACTTTGGTAATAACATTATACAGCTCTTCCTGTCCTATACATGTAAAACAGTGTAGTTGTGGAGTTGTAGGTGAGATTGTGACCGTAACCCTAAATTATAACCATATTTCGAACACTGCTACCCTAATTTAACCCTAACCCTAGAATTCAAGAGTTATATTTATATTAAGTTTGTAATCTGGCATACCAGTGTAGATTTATTCATTGCTAGACTCAAAGCACTTTTGTACGTCGCTCTGGATGTGGGCATCTGCTAAATGCCGCAAATGTAAATGTAAATTTATAACCCTACCCCTGACACTGTAACCCAAATTTATAACCCTACCCTAATCCCTGTAACCCTAACTTATTGCCCTACCCATAACCCTGTAAACCTAACATATAACCCTATGCCTAACCCTGTTAACCTAAATTATAACGCTACCACTATCCCTGTTACCCTAATTTATAATTTACCCTTAACCCTAATTTATAAGTCTACCCACTAACCCTAATTTATAACCTTACCCCTTACCCTGTAACCCTAAAGTATAACCCTACCCACTAACCCTGCAACTCTAATTTATAACCCAACCCCTAACCCTGTTTCCCTAACTCATAAAACTAACCTTAATCCTGTAACCCTAATGTATTTCCCTCCCCCTAACCTTGTAACCCTAAATTATATCCCTACCCCTAATTTATATCCCTACCCCTAATTTATAACCCTCCCCTTAACCATGTTACCCTAAATTATAACCCTACCCCAGCCCTGTTACCCTAACTTATAACTCTATTACCATAATTAAGAACACTACCCCTAACCCTGTTACTGTAATTAAGAACCCTAGCCCTAACCCTGTTACCCTAAATTATGACCCTATCTCTAACCCTGTAACCCTAACTTATAACCCCACCCCTAACCCTGTAACCATTAATTATAACCTTACCCCTAACCCTGTAACCCTGATTTATAACCCTACACATAACCCTGTAACCATAATTTATAACATACTAACGTTAACTTATAACCCTACCCGTAACGCTGTAACCCTAAGGTATAACCCTAGCCCCTAACCCTGTGTCCTTAATTTATTCCTAACCCTGTAACCTTAACTTGTAACCCTACCCCTAACAATGTAAGCCTAATTAATAAGCCTACCCCTGACCCTGACTTATAACCCTACCCCCTAACCCTGTTATCCTTAACTATAACCCTGACCCAGTAACCCTAAATTATAACCCTACCCTAGCCCTGTGACCCTAATTTATAACCCTACTCCTAACCCTGCTTCCTAATGTGTAACCCTATCCCTAATCCTGTAACCCTAAGTTATAACTTTACCCCAACCCTGTTATCCTAAATTATAACCCTACCCTAACCCTGTAACCCTTATTTATAACCCTATGTCAGAAAGTTCAGGTTATAGGATCCAAGGCAGATGCAAAAAGAGCAGGGGAGAAAAGCTGTGCAGAGCTGAATCGGGAAGCCGATTTAGGGAGTCGATTCAGGGAGCCGATGTGCGCGGATTGTGAGAATGCCGAGCCGGAAGTCGGGGCGCGTTCAGCGCAAGCTGGAAACCGAAACGCGCGTTCAGCGCGAGCAGAGCCGAGCCGGAAACCGGAGCGCGTTCAGCGCGAGCAGAGCCGAGCCGGAAACCGGAGGACAGAATGGTCAGGTCAGAAACAAAAGAACAAACAAAACAGAGAATACGCTGGAGAGTGATCAGGGCAAGCCTAAAGACAATCTGGCACTGTCTGGAGGATTCAGGCGTCCTTATAAGTGCCAGAAAATTAGACGCCATTTCCGTGCAGCTGGTTGGGAGGGGGCGTTTCCTCAGTGATTGAGGTGGTAATGCCTGAAGTGCTCAAGCGGGCTGACACCCTACTCCTAACCCTAACTGGCAACCATATTTTATTACCCAACCCATAACGCAGTAACCCTAAATAAATAACCCTAACACTAAATTATAACGATACTTCTAACCCCAACCCTAACCCTAAAATTCAAGAGTTATTTTTATATTAAGTTTGTAATCTGGCGTACCAGTGTAGATTTATTCATTGCTAGAGACTCAAAGCACTTTTGTACGCCGATCTGGATGAGGCCGTCTGCTAAATGCCACAAATGTAAATGTACATTTATAACTCTACCCCTAACACTGTAACCTTAATTTATAACCCTACCCTTATCCCTGTAACCCTAATTTATAGCCCAACCCCTAATCCTGCTACCCGAAATTATATCCCTAACCCAGTAACCCTAGATTATAACCCTACCCTGTCAGAAAGCACGGGTGCAGTGGTAGGTGCAGAGTGACTGGATGGGAGGACCCAAATGCAGGATGCACACAAGGTTATGGGAAAAAACAGAATTAAAGTATGTAAAGTAAGGCCAAGGGGCAAAGGCAAAAACAGAATCCAAAACAATCCAGGGTCAAAACAGGCAAACAGGGCAATGCAGGAAAAACAAAACCAAAATCCAAAACAGTCCCAAAATCCAGAAAAACATAAAAAGCAAAACATAAACCAAAAAAACAGCCCAAACTTCAAAACCAGAGGCAGGGGAGAACAGGGGTCAAGGACAGGATCCAGAACAAGCAGGATGATCAGGATCTGAAACAGGAACTAGAGCAGGCAGGATGGCAAGAATAATCTCAGGGGCTAGGAAGCCGGTAAAATAATCTGGCCAGGAGCAAAAGTCTTGATTGTCCTTATATACCGGGAGGCGCGGGAAAAACGGCAAGATGGCCGCTGACCCGGAAGTGCTTGCCGCGTAACCGGAAGTGCTGGAGATCCTGACATACCCTACCCCTGTAACCCTAATTTATAACCCTACTCCTAACCCTACTTCCTAATTTATAACCCTATCCCTAACCCTGTAAACCTACCCCCTAAACCTGTAACCCTAACTTATAACTTTAACCAAACCCTGTTATCCTAACTTATAACCCTACCCTAACCCTGTAACCCTCATTTATAACCCTACTCCTAACCCTAACCAGCAACCCTATTTTATTACCCAAACCAATTAGGGCTAATAAATGAGGGTTGCAGGGTTAGGGGTAGGGTTATAAATTAGGGTACAGGGTTGGGGTTAAAGTTTTAAGTTAGGGTTACAGGGTTAGGGGGTAGGGAAACAGGGTTAGGGATAGAGTTATAAGTTAGGATACAGGGTTGGGGTAAAGTTAAAGTTGGGGTAAAGGGCCATATCATACAAACAGCTGCTCCGACTTCCTCTAAGGACTCGTCCTGTGGAGGTACGTATCCAATGCTCGCACTGTACACAGTCGTTTCTGCTTCTCCTGGTCTGGAGCTAGGAAGAGGTGAGAATGCCTGCAACACGACAGGTCGTGAGGGAGCCGTAGGGATCTTAGGTACATACTCCGCTCTAGGATAAAGAAAAGCACTGGCCACAGACAGGGCCTGTAGGTCCCCGATCCTTTTAAGGGAAGATATCACCAATAGGAAGATGGTCTTAACCGAACCCAAGGGCCACCTCGACGAAAAGCTTGAAGGTAGACACGATGGCTAAATCCCACACAGGCACTCTGGATCGTATCCTGGGCCTCAGCCTCCAGGTGCCATGCAGGAAACATGTCACAAGAGTTTCACTAGCGAAAGCCCCGCTGGCGGGGTACAATGAGCTGCGATAGCGGACACGTAAACCTTCAAGGTGAACGGGGCCGATCCTGTGGCAAACTGTTCCTGCAAGAACTTTAGAACCGGGCAGTTGACTGGGTCTAACCGATGGTGCTCACACCATGTGGAGAGCAGCTGCCATCTAGTGGCATACTCCTTGTGAAGGGAGCTCTTGATTGGAGGATGGTCTCAACTACCTCAGTAGAGAGACCAGCCAGTAGAAACAGCGCCCCCTCCGAGGCCACAGCCCTAGCCTCCATAACTCTGGGTAGGGATAAACTAGGGTCCCCCCGGCCTGTGAGAAGAGATCCCTCCTAGGAGGAATTTCCAAAGGAGATCCCTCGAGGAGGGACAGCAGGTCCACAAACCACGGTCTGCCCGGCCAATGAGGTGCTACCAGGAGGAGATGTACTCCATCCTGGCGGATTCTCTCCAGAACTCCCGGGAGCAATGCGATGGAAGGGAAGGTGTACAGACGAGGCCTCAGCCATCTCTGCGCCATGGCATCATGGGTGTGAGAGAGAACCAGAGGAGACAGTGCAAGGTGTCCCAAGTCGCAAATATATATACCTGGGCTCTGTAATACCTCTGCCATTTCTGCTCCACCACCTTGGGGTGGAGCCTCCATTGTAGAGACTAACTATAGACAATGAACTGTCTTTTTTCCCACATGTCGCTAATGTTGCTCGTTCTTGTCGATTTCTTCTCTATAACATCCGAAGGATTCGACCATTTCTGTCCATACAGGCTGCCCAGGTGCTTGTTCAGTCTCTTGTCATTTCAAGACTTGACTACTGCAACTCTCTGCTGGCAGGTCTCCCCCTGAACGTTATTCGTCCACTGCAAATGATCCAAAATGCAGCTGCACGACTTGTGTTCAATCAGCCCAAGTTTTCCCACACCACCCCACTGCTGCACTCCCTTCACTGGCTTCCAGTAGCTGCACGTATCAGATTCAAAACACTGATGCTTGCCTACAAGGCCAAAAATGGACCAGCACCATCTTACCTCAGTGACCTCATCACATCTCGCACTGCACCACGCTGTCTGAGATCCTCCAGCACTGCTCGATTGGTACCACCTTCTCTCAGAATGAGAGGTAAGTACAATTCAAGGCTCTTCTCTGTTCTGGCACCGAGGTGGTGGAATGAACTTCCCCTAGATGTCCGTACAGCAGAGTCCCTGATTATCTTTAAGCGACGACTGAAGACCTACCTCTTCCTAAAATACCTACATTAGCACTTTCCAAGTTTGTAGAATTCGAGTTATAGTTATATTGGGTTTGTAATCTTGCGTACCAGTGTAGATTTATTCATTACTAGAGATTTAAAGCACGTTTGTACGTCGCTCTGGATAAGGGCGTCTGCTAAATGCCGCAAATGTAAATGTAGAGATATGAACGGCTCTCAGTGAGAGGCGATTCCTTTGGGACCACAGGATCCGGTGCACCAGCCTGTGCAGGGGGCGAGATCGGAAACCCCCCCCCTGACGGTTGATGTACGAGACCACTGACGTGTTGTCCACATGGACTAGCACATGGTGATCTCTCAGGTCTTGGAGGAAGTGTTCGAGTGCCATAAGCACAGCCATCATCTCCAGGCAGTTTATGTTACAATGTAGCTCATCCTACAGATGTTGAGCGGAGCGGCCACTCATGACCGCTCCCCACCCCGTAAGGGATGCGTCTGTCATTAGCGTTGCACAACAAGACGCTCCCAGGATGGGGCCTTGAGACAGGAACGTGAGTTTCCTCCATATATCTAAAGTTTGAAGAGCTCACCTTGAATCCTTGATAGTGTGGAGTGGGCTGCCCCCTCGGGAGAAGGCTGTCTCTGAGCCACCACTGGAGGGGTCTTAATTGAAGGAGGCAATATGGAAACACGTTCCAGCAGCCGCTGGAACTGCCTCACAGTGAGGGTTTGGCCTTCTCTCACTCTCCCGACTGCTATCTCCAGCTTGGCCAGGGCTCATGTTACTACCTCCAGGAGCTCAGGCTGTGACGAGTCCGTGAGTTCACTAGCATCCAAGAGACCCGGAGCTATGTGTCACACACACCGGGGGAAGACAACGGCGGAGTGAATACCTTCCTCAGGGAACAGGAGTTCGGCCCAGCATGGGAGGCTGGGGAGGACTCATCTGTCTCCATGCCTTCTGCTGGGTCAGCCAGCGAGCCCCACAACCTTTGGCGCCGCTTCACCTCGGCGAGGGGCTCTCTCCTCGAAGAGTGATCTCCAAGAGCGTTGAGTGCAAAAAGCCATACGGTTAAAAGCAAAGCATGCCTTGTCTTATAAAACACCTGAACCTGTCAAAACTATTCCCGGCAGAGCAAGCCCAGGAAGTGTCCACAGTCTCATTCCACCACCTTAAGATCTTTATAGGTGGAGCTCTGTTGGTAGATTTCGAAGGTTCTTCCTCCTACTGAGAGAAAGGCAAGTGAACGCCTTCCAGCAAAGGACCATAGTCTAGGGGACTGTAAAACCCAGTAGGAATAGGATGAGAAAAAACCTTTTGCCATTTGCACAATGTAGCTGTATGAAATGGGCAATTAGCACTTACCCAATCTATCCATAATGTTCTTTAAATCATCTGATGTAGTATTAAAACAGTCTTTCATTCCAAACCATTTTATAAGGACCTCTTAAGTAAAAAGAGTTGATGGAATCTTTCCAGCTAATACTTCCTCCAGTATGTGGGTGATTTCTTGATGTTTGACAGAGGAAAACTGTGCGCAGTATAATTGTTTTGCATACTGGTAAAGTTTTTTTTTAGTCTGTTGTGTTATGATAGAGAGAGCAGATGCAATTGTGTGAATATTTTCAATAGTTTCCTTTTCTTTACACAGTCCTTTTTTCAAATATACATCTGTTTGCATAACCTGTTGTCCAACAAGAGCTTTTATTTTGAGTTCATGCAATCTGAGTTCTTGTGCACTGATCCAACTGGATATGCCTAACCCTGTGCCAGTGGCCCCAAGGATGCTATTAACAAATTCTAACAGTTTTCGTCCAGACGAGATACCTCTTTTTTGGTCTTGTAGAGATTTATCTGATAGCTGGTCAATGGGTGAGCTGGTATCTACCGCTTCATGGTACCTCATGAATGCTGTTGTCAAGAGATCTTTATACATTTCTGTGACACTCCACTGCATCGCTCATCCATGTCTGGAGACCAGGCTGTTAGATTGACTAGAACATGGATCCACTGGAAGTTGTTGATCAGCACTCCTTGGTATGGTTTTGTCAGCACGCCAGATAAAGAGGCTGGTCGAGGTTCTGGACACTCTTGCATCAGCACTATCATCAGAAGCATCATTGCTAGAACCAACCGGCACATCATTGGGTTCTTTTAATTAAGGATTCTGAAACAGACCCAAAATTTTAATCACAGCAAATTATCCTGTTGAAAAAATTATCAGGTTAAACATCAGGTTAAATTTTGTACACTGTATCTCCACATTTGTCAATCACTGCATATGGGCCAACCCAGTTAGTGGTGCATGGTTCCTTGTGGTGATAATTCTTTACCATAACTTCATCACCAAGCTCAAATTTATGTTTGTGTACATCTTGATCATAATCCATCTTGTTGTACTTTTGACTGAGTCCAATTTGCTGAGCTGCTTGGTAATACATGGTTGGTAAAGATTTACACAAGTTTTTAAAAAACATTTCAGTTATCCATACCTCAACCATTGTCTTAGGGACTACAAAGAGGAGGTGTTCAGGTAATCTCATTTTCCTTCCTGTCATTAACTTATGGGGACTATAACCTGTGCTTTTATGTACAATTCCCCTTACTGAGATTAAAAGGTTTGGAAGAATTTTGAGCCCAGTTGGGATCATTTCTCTAATACCATTTTTTCAAGGCCGTTTTTAGTGTTCTGTTTAATCTCTCCAAGCCTCCTGATGATTGCGGGTGATGTGCTATATGCAGCCGGTGTTTTATCTGAAGCAGTTTTGCTAGATCAACATGATTTTTTTTCCTGTGAAGTGGGTGCCTCTATCACTTTCTAGACTATAGACTAGAAGGCCAAATCTACAATAGATTTGTTCCCATAGCACTCTTGCTGTAGCAGAGGCAGTGTCAGGTTTGATTGTAAAGGCTTTAATCTATTTGCTAAATGTGTTAACCACCACTTGAATATATCTGTATCCACCTTTTGATGCTGATAATGGACCAATATAATCAATCTGGAGGGTTGTCCAGGGATCTTCCGCAAGACACGTAGGTCTTAAGGATCCCTTCTTTTTAACTGCTGATAGATTCATTTGGGCACACATTAAGCAGTTCTCACAATAGTCTTTCACATTTGTTAACCTAAACATATTTATCATTTTATCCTTGACTTTTGTGACACCTACATGTCCCCCTGATTGTGAATATGATACAAAATATAATTTTGCAATCTTGTTGGTGGCACCCATACTATTGTATCTCTATCTTTGTACAGTAATATGTTGTCAAGTCAAGGACAATCAACCATTCATCATGCTGAGCAAATGGACCAGCAACAATTCTTTGCTTATTGTTTTTGAATTTTATTAAAAAACAATAACTTAAAGTGCTTATGTTGAGCACTTTCAGTTTAAAGGCTTTGAAATGTTGATGGTTGCAAGCGGTTCTTGTCCTGTGACATCCAAAAACATCCTTCCTTCTATGGCGGCCTTTTTTGCTAGTTCATCAAAAGACAGATTCCCATCACCATGCTTGTTAGTTAATTTTTTCTGGTGGGCTTTAACTTTCAGCAATGCTACCTTATGAGTGCTATTCTGTACAGCCGATTACAAAGCCTGAATTGGAGCACAGTCAACCAAAGGTTGACCATCTGCACTAGTAAAACCCTGTAAATATCTGCAAATATACGCAGAATTATCTGTAAGAAAATTAACTACAAAGGCGGAATCTGAGTGGATATTTAAGTCTGAGTCTGTGATGACCTCTAATGTCTTTAGCACTGCTGTGATCTCTGCTTTTTAAACTGAAAAATTATACTGACATTTATACAAAAATATCTTCTCTATCAGAATCGATAGCAAAACCTGTATAATATTGGCCCTCTTGCCAGTATCTAGAACCTTTAACATACACATCCACAGTGTCACGGTGTGAGCGAAACAAAAGGCAGAAGCCGGAGTACAGCTCGCTCGGGTTTTAATGGCATGCGTGAGAGAGATATACACACACACACACACACACACACACACACGCGCACATACACACACGGCAGTCCTCAGGTTGAGAGAGAGAGTCCGAGTAGCGCATTGGGAGAAGCGTAGCTGACCCGAGATGCACAGGGAGGGGAAGCGCAGCCGGTACGGGATTCTGGAGTCCGGATGAAACGGCTGAAAGAAGTCCTGTAAGAAAACCGGAACGCCAAAACATGCAGTACGGGAAGTCCAACATGAACAATAACGAACGGGGATAGGGAGTGAAAGAGGAGCTTATATAGAAGCGGGGTGGAGTGATGATGAACCCCAGGTGTGCCTCGTTAAACCTGGAGCTCTATGGAGAGTGGAGGCATAGAGCGCCACCAAAGGGGGCGTGGCAGGTGGTACCCTGACACACAGCTCGTTCAATCGCTTTTACCTTAAAGACACTTTCAGAGTGACTAGTGTGTTCGGCTTCACAAGTGTGTGGGCTACCTTCATATAGGAGTGTTCAGGACTGCACGGAGTTGGGTTTGTACACAGTGTTCTGATTTTTAGAGCCTAAATTGTACATCCATCTGGCTAATCTAGTGCTAGATACTCCCTTCACCTTTCCATTTAGGAGGAGCTGTGAAGGGGTATGTGGAGTATGCAGTGTCGCCTCATTGAAGCCCTATATGTACTCAAAATGTGACATACCTTCTGTGTGTTCACTGGGCTGTCCCATACAGGAGTCAAAAGCTTTTTTGACTGGGGATAGACCCGCGATGCATACACAATGGGATGCATTTTTTCTTGTACTTCCTGGAGAAGAACAGCTGAGAGAGCCTCCTCAGTGGCAGCTGTCTGCAAAATAAATGGCCATGTTCTGGAGTTGCAATTAATGCCTTCAACCTTTGAAAGGCTGTCTGATGCTCAGTACCCCAGTCTAAAGAATCATTCTTTTTTCCGGAAAGGAGGGTATTCAGAGGTTTAGCAAATCCTTCAATGAAATCTCTACAAAATCCTACTATTCCTAAAAATGATCTCAAAGCTCTCACTGATACACACTGCAAAAAAAACCTGTCTAAATATAAGAAATAAATGCATTATTAAAGAAGATATAGACTAGAAATAAGTCAAATTATGTCTTAAATAATAATAAAAATAAGTCTTATCTGCCAGTGCAATAAGATTTCTTAAAATAGGAAAACATTCCTAGCCTTTAGAAAATAGCAAAGGGTTTTGAAACAAGGATTAAAATACTTATTTGAAGCCGTATATTTAGTGTAATTTACTTACAGCTAAGTCGTTAATTCTTTTTTAAGAGTTTGCTTTTCTTAATTTGTGTGAAAAGATCTTAAAACCAGAGCTATTAAACAAGACATTTCTTCTTAATTTAGGATTTGTCATAAGGTAATCTGTCTTTAAATATGTAAAGCATTTAAATTTAAGACAAGGTTATATAAACTAAAATCAAGACCATGCATTCAGAGTCAAAAATTATTTATTCAAATGAAAACCTGTCTTCTTACACAGAATAGTTACCATGCACAAAACAAAGCTTACTTTGCTGCTTCCCAAAATACTTCAACTTACTGTAACTTAAAACAGTACATGTGTTGCCATTGCTGAACACGGAATCAGAATCAACATGAGAATCTGACACTGTAATAAAACTACAAAACAACTGTAACAGAGATGCCTTCCGTACACATAATTTGAGAATCATGCTTTTTTTAATTTAAAAATATTGATCAGGTTTCTCCCACGATTCCCAATAGACAACTAAAGAATACTTTTTATTTGAGGTTCTGCTGCACTCTACTACATGTGGCTTACCTCCATCCAGGCTCATGGGTGGCTTCATCACTTTCTTCCAAACAGTGTAAAACTGCACCTTGCCACAGAAGTCTTCCCATCTTTTCTTTATTTCATCAATGAATTTGCTGTTGCCTTTATTCAATATACGACACAGCTCACCCATCACCTATACAAATATTTGTTAACATTTGCAAGTATGTCTGCTTTTTAAAGGTAACTTTATTACTTACATTATGAAGTTCCTTGAAACATGGTTATGCACCAAGGATCTTTTGAGGGCCTTTCCTCTTCTTTCAGGGCATTACTGTGAATGAAGGCTCGTCTTGCTTGAAACTCAAGGTCAAGGATGTGGGAGACTGCACCTTGGTTGGGTTTTTTTTTTTTATACATGTCCTGCAGAGTTTTATAATGTCTGGCCTGTATTGTAGATCTCTGTCTGCTAAAATAGAGAAAGGGTAAAAAGGTTAATATGTTTATAATTAATTACCCCCTAGGTTATTTTGCTACAAAGGCAATGAGTGTTTGATTACATTCCAGGAAGCTATTATTAGAAACCATGACATTTTGTCCATGTCGCCCAGCCCTACTAATGAACTGAAGGTATTACTACTACTACTACTAAAGATATTAAGACCTTTGTTACAGATGGTTTCTTTGGACACACGCGCCTTGCTGCAGTTACGCATCTGAAAATAATCTACTCTTGAAGGACTCTGTTATTATTGATTCTATGCGAAAGTCTAATGGAAGTTAAGTTTGGTCCACAAAAGCCATGTGTTCATGTTAAAACCATCTATAGGCTGCCGTTTAGGACTGTGATGTTTCCTTCACACCCATGCTAAAGGTTCTCCCATCTATTTTTAGTGGCATGTGTGAGTAAAATGCTTGCACTGATGAGCACTGAATTATGGGAAAACCATCATAATATTTCACATCCTTATAGCAATCGACAAACAACTTACATGCAGAGTGGCTATCATCGGTACTGCTCCCTGATGTTTCTTGCAAAACAGTGGTCGAGCCACCACTTGTGCCGGTATCATAATCTTCTCCATTGTCACTTGATGAGAAATCAATTCTACACCTTTTCTTTGGATGGCCCCTCTCTGGTGTGGGTCCCTGTCTCTTTAGTGGGGACTTCACATTTTGCAGCCTTTTATGGATATTGTTGTAAATACTCATCTGTGGTTTAAAAACAGGCATGCAGATCAAACAAATAAAAAAGAAAACATTTCACTTTGTCACAATAAGCACCGTAAGAAAACAATAAATACGCATAGATGTTATAAAGTGTGAAAAGCAATATAGCATAAATGTATCACTTACATGTTTGATCGTTTTGTCTTTGTCTTGTAGCATTGGATAATAATCCACTACTCTTCTAGCCATTGCAGTGACTTCATGCTTGGGAGGGTACCGGACCAACTCCCCTTGCTGGCTTGCTCTCAAAATGGAAATTTTGCTGGTGACTGTGTTCCTCACTAGCCTGCATCTCAGCTCTTTGGACATGACATTTCTGCTCCCTGCCAGTGCGGGCCATTTCAAAATAATGCTTATGAGCTTGCTCCAACTCTGTGTCTGTGTAGGCCACATATTCTGGAGAATTAGGAAGCTGTAGGGTATTCTTTGGGCATTTTTTCTGCACTGGAGTTAATTCCTTAGGGCTGACTGGAGGCTTTCCTTTAAGTGTAGACACACTAGGACCAGCTTTGTCGGGTAAGGTGGGAATGTCATCCTAAAAAAGCAGATAACAAAATTTTACAAAAGACTCAACTCTCCTCTCTGGTGCAGATCACCACCACCCATCACCAGTAGATACAGGAACTGGCAAGCGCAATTCATTAACTGGCTCTTCAGCGCAACCAACCCCCTTGTAGCCCAGGCCTCTGTTTCGGAAACCCCCACTGCTCATGCCCCCCATGTGCCACCCCGGCGCCCATCCCGCCACCTGCACCTAGGTGTGAGGTTCATCTACCGATTCCTAAACGCTTTGCGGGACAACCAGGGGAGTGCAGGCCGTTCCTGTGAAACTGCAAAATAACTTTTCAGCTTCGGCCTTCATCTTTTACGGATAAACTCACCATGGTGGCCTATGTGATCTCCCTACTTTTGGGTAAGGCCAAACGGTGGGCCACGGTGGGCCACGGTGGAGTGGGAACACCATTCCTTGGTCTGTGCATTCTCAGAGGAGCTACGCAAGATCTTCGACTCAGGCACCCCCCCGGCAGGATGCCGCCCGGTCCTTGTTCCAGACCACTCAAGACAGGCAAACCGTAGCTGAATACACCACAGATTTTCGCACTGCCGCAGCAGAGAGCGGGTGGGATTCCACGGCTCTCTACGATGCTTTCATCCGGGGACTCAACGCTGAGATCAAGGATGAGCTCACGGCCAGAGATCTTCCAGAGTGTCTGGACGCCCTGATCAGCCTGGCCACCCGAATCAACCGGCGGATGAGGGAGTTCCACTCTGATGGGGGGTTCCGTAGATCCTGGCAGCCTGGCCCATCTCCCGACCCACCTCACTTCAATAATTTTGTAAAAGAATAAACACACAGGGGCTGAACTACATACAAAAATATAATAGGTAAATCAGAAATAGAATAGTATAAATTAGAATAGTTGACAAAAACCTTGTCAATTTGTTAGTACATACTAGTTATGTGGTTATGTTAGTGTAGTACTGGGCTGTGCATTAGTGCAGTTGAGTTGGTACATTGTGAATAAACACCAGATGGAATTAAGTTCAGTACCATCAGAGGACATGTCTAACAGCTGGTAGGAGTGTGTACACTTCCATATTAAAATTATATTGGTTGTATAAATGTAACAATGAAAGAAAGCACTTCTTAAGTTCTGCTACACTGTCCCTCTCAATTGACATTCTTAAAGACCTCTTTCAGAAACATAGTAAGACATCAGACATAAGTCCATAATAAAAGAGGTAGCCAATTTTGCATCTAAACCCTTGGTGAAAGCCGTTGGAAAGGACGGCCTGCCTATCAAATGTTATCTCCGCAAACAGTATTACAAAGGAAGCTTTAAACTGGTAGAACCCATTGAACACAGTCTTGGTTCCAAGGAAAAATTAAGTTTTCAGTATGTGCATATTCTAAAATCTTTGAAGCAGCTCTTTGATACGAGAGATGTTGTAGACAAAGTAGTTGAAAACCACAAAGCACAACAGATTAAAAGGGCAACTGGTGAGCAGCATATTTACAAAACATTTCAGGATGGGTCACACTTTCAAGTAAACAGTTTTCTGTCAGGAAATGAGCTGAGAATTTTACATAGATGATTTTGATGTTTGCAATCCTTTGGGAACTTCTCGTAAAAAATATAAGCTTTGTGGAATCTACTGGACTTTAAGTAATTTGCCTCTTGGTTCACATTCATCACTGCTCTCAATTTACTTGGCAGTCTTATGCAAAACTGTTGATATGAACAAGTATGGTTATGACAGGATTTTATGTCCAGTTCTCCAAGATGTTTAAACTCTGGAACAGGATGGAATTTTTGTTTCATCACTTGGAAAAAGTCTTAAAGGCACGATTTAGGTTGTTGTGGCAGATAACCGTAGTGCTTACAGTTGTGTTCAAAATTATTCAACCCCCAATGCTGTAAATGGTTTTAGGGAATTTAGTGTACATTTGTAATTGTATTCAGAATGAAATCCTACAAGGACTTCTTAAAGAACCATATACAACTAAAATGACATCAATTAGTTTTGTAATACAGTAGTAAATGTTTCTTTTGTAAATTCTTCATTGACATAATTATTCAACCCCCAAGTGACATTCAATCTTAGTACTTAGTACAACATCCTTTTACAGTTATAACAGCTTTTAAACGTGAAGCATAGCTTGACACAAGTGTCTTGCAGCAATCTACGGGTATCTTCGCCCATTCATCATGGCCAAAAGCCTCCAGTTCAGTCACATTCTTAGGCTTGCGCACTGCAACTGCTTTCTTTAAGTTCCACCAGAGGTTCTCAATCGGATTTAAGTCTGGTGACTGCGATGGCCACTTCAAAATGTTCCAGCCTTTAATCTGCAACCATGCTCTAGTGGACTTGGAGGTATGCTTGGGATCATTGTCCTGTTGAAAGGTCCAACGCCTTCCAAGCCTCAGGTTTGTGACGGACTGCATCACATTGTCATCCAATATCTCCTGGTACTGAAGAGAATTCATGGTACCTTGCACACGCTGAAGCTTCCCAGTACCTGCAGAAGCAAAACAGCCCCAAAGCATGATTGACCCCCCGCCATGCTTCACAGTAGGCAAGGTGTTCTTTTCTTCATAGGCCTTGTTCTTCCTCCTCCAAACATAGCGTTGATCCATGGGCCCAAACAGTTCTAATTTTGTTTCATCAGTCCACAGAACACTATCCCAAAACTTCTGTGGTTTGTCCACATGACTTTTGGCATACTGCAGTCGACTCTTCTTATTCTTTGGGGACAGCAAGGGGGTGCGCCTGGGAGTTCTGGCATGGAGGCCTTCATTACGCAGGGTGCGCCGTATTGTCTGAGCAGAAACTTCAGTACCCACATCTGACAAATCTTTTCTCAGTTCCTCAGCAGTCACACGGGACTTTTCTCCACTCTACGCTTCAGGTAGCGCACAGCAGTCGAAGTCAGCATCTTCTTTCTGCCACGACCAGGTAGCGTTTCAACAGTGCCCTTTGCCTTGAATTTGCGAATGATGCTTCCTATGGTGTCTCTTGGTATGTTTAACATCTTTGCAATCTTCTTATAGCCATTGCCCTTCCTGTGAAGAGTAATCACCTGTTCTCTTGTCTTCCTGGACCATTCTCTTGACCTCACCATGTTTGTAACCACACCAGTAAATGTCTAGAAGGAGCTGAGTATCACAGTCATTTTAAAGCTGCCTAATTGGTGCTTATTAGGCTTTATTGCTGCTCCCTGATATCCACAGGTGTTTTCAATACCTGATTGAAAACACTTCATTGAACCTCTGTTCTTCAGAGTGGTAGTCTTTAAGGGGTTGAATAATTATGTCAATGAAGAATTCACAAAAGAAACATTTACTACTGTATTACAAAACTAATTGATGTCATTTTAGTTGCATATGGTTCTTTAAGAAGTCCTTGTAGGATTTCATTCTGAATTCAATTACAAATGTACACTAAATTCCCTAAAACCATTTACAGCATTGGCGGTTGAATAATTTTGAACACAACTGTACAGCATAGCTGGTTTTAATGAGAATTATACTGGTGTATGACTGTGCAGATTCTGCACAGGAACAAAAACAGACATCCAAACCAAGGAGGTTACGTCAGGCTTATTTAGACTTAGGACAAAAGAACTTAATTAATCTCAATGTTCAGTCATCTAAGACAAATGGTTCAAGCAGTTTTGGGGTAGAAATCATTGTGTTATCAGTAAAATGTTTCCCCACTTCAGTGTTCATACAGGTTATCCTCCAGATATTATGCATGATGTTTTTGAGGGCATTGTAGAGATCGCATGTTGTTTGACATTGCTGATATCTAAGAAAGATTTTGATCTTGAAATCCTTAACAGATTTATCATGCATTTCCCCTACAATTGGGGAGACAAGACAAACAAGCTCCATGTAATCCCACACACATTTTCAACAAGAAAAACAATAGGTGGGAATGCCCATGAAAACTGTGCCCTGCTAAGACTACTCCTATTTATAATTGGGCATTTGGTGCCTGGTGGTGAAATATGATGGTGAAATGGCAGATATTGTTAGATTTAAAAGACATTGTGGAGCTTGTGCACCAGCACACACATCTTAGAGTGCAATATTTCAGAGCACAGACAAATATCAAGAACTATTTCCTGATGTGACACTGCTACCAAAGCATCATTTTTTGGAGCACTATCCTCAAGTAATTAAGATTTTTGGTCCCCTTGTGGGACATTGGACAATGCGAGGCAAAGCAGGTTTTTTTTTTTTAATCAGGTTTTCAACACACCAACTGCTATACAAATGTGCTTCTTTCACTTGCCAGTAAGCATCGATGTCCTATCACCTGAGTTCATCCAGCTTTGAAAAACCTGGTCTTAAGATCACAAATGTCTCACTAGTTCCTGTGGATGTTTTGAAACAAGAAATGGCTCAGACTATTGAACAGAAACTTCCTGGTGCAACTAATGTTCACCTAACTAAATGTGTATCAAGCCAAGGTGTAAGCTTCAAAAATGGCATGGTTGTGGTTTATAGGTCTACAAGTGGACTGCCTGATTTGTATTGTAAAATAAAGACTGTGATTCATGGTGAGAAGTCTGTCGGGGTGGTACAGGGAACACTTCAGAGCCTTTGAGCTGAGTCCATCTCCAGCAAGAGAAACTGTTTTCATTGAGCATGATGAACTGGCAGATGCATACCCTTTGGCAGACTATTTTGTTGGTTCAGTCAGAATGGTGACATTAAAAAGACACAATCATATAAAGTTTATTATTCTGGGCAAAAATGATTCCCAGAGATTGATCCTTAAAGACAGGTTACCTGAATCAGTCAGTCAAATAATACAGCATATAAAGAGGCTATGTGGAGTAGAAGGGGACTTCAGACTCCAATTCATGCAGATTTTAACCTCAATGTCTGATATTAAGGACAAAAGCACTATTAAAGTCATCTTTAATACAGTAGCCTCACACCATCCTGCCCTGCCTGGTGACTGCCCCCCAGCCATAATCTTCTGTTGCCTCCTCTCACTCTTCCGATGACTGTGTTCCTTTCATCTTGTACCTCATTTTATACAGACTTATTATCTTCTCCCGAGTCGATCCCCTCAAGATTCTCTGCACAGCCCTTGGTCTTTAAGGTGCCCAGGTTCTCTTATGATGCTGAAGTACAGCTAGAAAGGGCCAATGCTGCATTTAAAGAAAATGGAACTTTATTGAGTCCTAATACTAAACTTAAGTCTACCATTCTTGATAGCTTAATTAAAACATTTATTCAGTACAAAGTCTATCTCTCTGATGCATAGTTTAAGGATGTAGCTGCAGCTCTTGTGTCAGCCTATCCTTGTTTGAAAGAGCCTGTTTCAGCCACTGGATATGACGGCTGGAAGACAAGATTGAAGTATAAACTTCGGTAACTACCGAACAAAGCTGAGACATCTTGGATGCCTAGAAGTATCAGTAAATGCTCTTATAAACAAACCTAATGATGGATGCAGTCCTGTGTATTGTGTAAAAAAGCAGAAGTCAATTACTGCCTTGCTTATCTATCTGGTGAAACAAAGGAGACTCAAGAACATTTAAGAGTAGCTCTCCTCTCAGAAGTGGAATAAAGACACAATGAAAATAAGGTGGCAATGTTGATGGAGAAGTCGTTTGCTCACAGACGGCAAGAAGTGGTTCGAGATGCAGATATCAAAACAAGATGGCCAGCACTCTTCAGTGTGTGTGAGGTAAGTGAAACATTATACTCCTTTTTGTTAGAGGATTTAGAGTACAATGAAAAGACTGGTCACACTTCAGCGGTTGTGATCGTGCATTCACTAATTAATATAATAAGTGATCTAATCAAGGCATATAGCAAGAAAGGTGAATTTATAGGAAGGAGACTCAAGAGCATCATGACACCCATGACCCAGGTATTGAGTTCTAAAAATAAGACACATGCTCACAGAAATGTACTTTTTTCATATTTACTGACATTGCTCTATATGGTATTAGGAGAAAAGCCACACATCATGTGTGAGTTGCCATGCACAAAGTTTAGAAGCAGCTCTAAATTTGACCTTCACAAAATCTCTTTATTTAGAAATAAACTACACATGCTGTTTGTGATCCACCCACTTGCCGAGCTTCCGCTTCCTCGAGCAGCACTTCCAGCATCCCCTCTCCCAGCCACCAGCATCAGGTGACACGAAGGGGATGGAGCCACCAGGGAGGAGGGTACCTCTCGGGTACATCTGCCTCTTTTAAACCAACTACCTGCATGTCTTCCCTCGCCACATCCATAAAGTTCCTTTTTGGACTTCCTCTTTTCCTCCTTCCTGGTGGCTCCATCCTCAGCATTCTCCTACTGATATACCCCATGTCCCTCCTCTGCACATGTTCAGACCATCTCAATCTCACCTCCCTCACCTTGTCTCCAAAACGTCCTTCATGCAATGTTCCTGTAATAAGCTCATTTTTAGTCCTGTTCATCGTCATCACCCCCTAATGAAAATCTCAGCATCTTCAGCTCTTCAGAAAGTGGATGCAGCTATCGGGTCTGCACAAACAGTTGTTTCAAGCTTGTGCTAACTAGACTTTATTAACAAAAAAAAAAGAGTACAAAGAAAAAAAAAATGGACAGTCTAATAAGTTGTTTTATCGGAGATTTGCAAAAGCAGCAATGTGGAAAATATTGTTAGGGGCGGAGTAACAACAGAGACTTGGAAATCTGCATGGAGATGGAAAATCTGAGCCTATTTTAGATGTAAGTTACAATATATCTCCCTTTACAGTTTTATAGGATAAGATGTTATACGTTTTATTATCCGTTTGTTTGTATAAGAAAAATCCTTGTAAAGTGTGTGTGTGTGTGTGTGTGTGTGTGTGTGTGTGTGTTTCATAAAGATCTTCATAAATTTAGAAAATATAAACTTATGAGACATGTGGCTTTCAACCCAGTACTTTTCTGGATTGCTCCAGGACTGATTTCATGTATTTATATATGAAAAAAAAAAATGTTCAATGCAGCAAATGTATATTTATGACACTATCTATAACTTATTTTTTTGAGCAACATCCACTTTGAATGATGGGCAGTAAAACACAAAGTGTCTTTCAAAAGATATTTCAATTGTGTATGTAGCACATTTTCTCAGGAACTGTTAACCTGTTAAATTTAGGTTGGGCATTTTTATTTTATGTGATATGCCTGGGGACGATGGAAAATAAATCGAACATTAATAAGAGAGTTAGAGAGAATTTATTGAGCAACACACATTTAGAACTGTAGTAGACTCAGAATTACAGTAGAATCATTTGATGAGCTGAAGAATACATTTTAGATTATTTAACCACACAACATTGATTTACAATCTAATTTTATTCATTAAAGCCTGTCAGTATAATCTGGTTAATAAAAACAAAAGTCATTGTTAAGTTAATTAAAAGACAAGTTTGCTCATTAAGTAATAACATTGTTTTATGATTAATTGAAAATGCATTAACAGAGAAATAATTAGCAGGAAATGCCTTTAGTGAATCATCCAGATACTCAGGAAATTGATAAAATGCCTTTTCATTCCTTGTGGATTTACAGACCTGTTAACAGAAAAAGGTAAAAAATGTTGTCAGTGATTTGACAAATGTGTTGTTTTTTTCATTCTCTTTTAGTGAAAATTCCAGCTGTGTCCAGTGGTGTTCAGTGAATTCTACATACAGTCATGTGAAAAAGTTAAAGAAGGTATGTGTGAAATATTAACTACAGCTTATATCGTCACCACATATTAGTCTATTTATTACTTGTAGGTTGTGTAATGCAGCTGTTGCAATCAATTTTTTTTTTACTGTCTTGCATCCTCACCATCAACCTGGCCTAGCTCACGGTATCGCCATATATTCTGGAATTGTGTGATGTGAATTATCAAATACAGTGAATTTGATCCTGGGTGTGAATATAAATTTGGCTAAGAGACATGTTCATGGATGTCTTTACACACTTTTGGACTTCTGTTACACCTTGTAATATAGAGAATACACTCCCCAGTGGAGGAATACTGTTTCTGCTGGGAGCTGAGGACATGAGTGGGAAGTGGATTCCACAACATGATGATCGGTTAACCCGCACTTTCCTAGTGTGCGAGATCCCACTGAACGCATATGCTTTTGTATATATGATGGCTAAATATACAGTAGTTCACATGTACACAGACACAGACTGAGGATTTTAGATAATTACTTGTATAATTGTATACATTCTTTTCTACCACATTATCTGTGTAAAGCTGCTTTGTACTGTCATGAACTAACTTATTTCTTTTTACTTTTTTTTAAAGTTACCATGATAACTGAGGCCTGTAGAGTTCTGGATGTAACTTTAGCATTTTTTGTAATCTTTCAAAAGTTGTTTATCTGAAGTTGTTCATTGAATCTGTAGCTGATATGTAAAATATGTAAATGTAGAGTTCAAAGAGGGTATACTTCCTTTTTCACATGGCTGTCAATGAAATGGGGTTTTGTCCATTTCCCAGTTGGATTATTTACAGGTTTTTCCAGTTACATAAAATCTGGTGCAATCTTGCTGCTGTACTCAATACAGTTTAATGGATTTAAAAATAGCATCTCTTTAAATTTTTTTATTTTTACCTCAGCGTTTTGTTGACCAGATAAAAGGCCCCATGGAAATTGAGGCCCTGTCATGGATGTCCACAGATCTGCCTGAACGGTGTTGATTTCCAGGGAAGCAACGCTGCAGAAAACACATTTATTATTATTATTATTATTTAGATTTCTTTATGGTTCACAAGCAGGTTTATTTATTTCACATAGTTTGAGTTTCTTCCTGCACTATCAAAGAGCTCTGTTACTGCAGCAGCTCAAGCGATGGGCTAAAGGTAGTGTTAGATTATTAAATCTAAAGTGTATGTTGTTGAAGTAACAAAACCTAACAGCCATTTTTAGAATTTAAATTATTGATATATTTGAATATATTGTCCGACTTTAACCTAGTGGGTAAATGTTATTTTCTGTCTTTATCATTGTTTGGGTTACAGTACACTTTCTTATTAACTTATTTTATTAGGTCCATCTGCTATGTAACATAGATATTTAAACATTTTGTAAGTATTGGCACCCCTCAAACCGGTCTGTTAGTGAAAATGTAATACATGTGTGATTGTGTGCGGATCAGCTACATCAGGGGTCTTCAACATTTTTCAGGCCAAGGAGATAGGCGATAGAGACATGGGGCAGGAACCCCTGACACAAAATGTGTCAAACATAGCCCCTGATATTAAAAGAAATCCAATCATATTCCTTGTTATTTATAACACAGTTAGAACTATGTTGTTACTGTACATGCATCATTGTATATCTATTTTCATATCTTTATTGATTTATGCATCAAACATATTTTGCAATAAAAATCTAAATTTATTAGGTAGATTTGCAGTTTTATATATATATATTCTTTTACTATCAGGTGAACTATTATACATTTACATGAACTTCAGCTTTTATTTTAATAGAACTTAAAATGTTATAATTATATTTCTTTAATTTATCTTTGATGTTTTTACCCATGTTTCTAAAAAAAAAAAAAAAAAAAAGACCCATGAACTACATTGATGCTGATATTATGGGTGTTATTAATACACAATCCTCATGTTATCTTGCGTGCATGGTGCATGTTAAGTGTATTCACTCACCTTTGCACAGTTGTTATTTCTCAAAAGGCAAAGGTGAATGCTGCAGTGAAGGAAAACCTTGGATTCATCATGATAAAATGTAAACATCTTGAAGGAGAATCGTCCAGTTGTGGAGACACCATTTTCAATCACCTTTACTGTGCCATCATTTGCATTTGGACACCTAAAAATATATCATTTTCCAATTGGTTTAAATCAGGAAGATGTATTTTTGATTAGATTTACACAGGAAGTCCTTCTAGGCAATGCATTATAAGTAAACATTGCACTGTGTAATGCATATTCTTCATCATTAAACATTAAATCTTCATCAGGACAAACGAATTCAAGATCAGCAGTTTAATTACTGTCTTAAAATACGGTAAAAATAAACAAAAGAAACAGCAAACATTAAACATGAAGAAAAATCTGTATTTCAATGGTGGTCTAAAGTATTTCTATCATCATATTATGGCTTATGATATTGCTTTGCAGTTACTGTACCAGGATTTGAAATGAAAAGTTTAAATAAGTATTCCTTGGGACAGGTGAGCTTCATGTTGGTGATGATAAATTAGGCTTTTCTGTGTAGTAATGTTACTGTACAATTTGTATCTATATCATTTTTCACATTGTACATTAAATCATATCTTTATGAAGTGCTTAAGATTTATTTATACATTTATTTAAGATACATAAACGAATATAACTGCAGTTACAGAAATTGTGAATAAGCTATTGTCTTCTATAAAATATAAAATCTGATTTTTAAAAGAATCCACATGATTTTATAGACACCGTCTTATTCACTGGATTCGATTTTGTGTATCATAACTGAAATATTTTTAGTTAAATATAAAAGTCTATTTTATTAGCTTGTCATCCTAGGTAATTATAGCTCTAACATTGATCCTTCATCTTAATCTTAGTTACCTGGATTCAATTAACAACTTGAATTTGTGTACAATCTCTGAATAAACTACATATGAACTCTGAGTATCTCTGAACTTTTCACTTGAATTGCAAAGCAAGAGTAAACAGAAAATTTTCAATATCCTTGATTAGGATGAACATATATTTATATATGCAGAGAAGAAGAAAGTTACTTACTTGTGATTAATCAGGTCCCAGCGGACAGTGTAGTTTGCTTCTTTTACAGGTGTGGCCCAACATGAATCTATCACTGTGGCAATCTGACGGCTGTCGACTCCTTGAACAAAGACTCCTATGTAGATTTGTTGGCCCACCTCTATATTCACCCTGCCAGTGTACCGGTGTGAAAAGCCAGCATCCTCAAAGGGAATCATCCTTACCTGGTACATGCCTTTTCCCTCTGGAAGAGCCTTGTGCACAATGCTTTGAGACCATGAAATAAAGACAAATTAGAATAGGCACTACGATTAGGAGTGTGTATAGAGTGCATCCAGAAAGTTTTCACAGCGCTTCACTTTTCCCACAGTTTATGTTACAGCCCTATTCCAAAATGGATTAAAATAAATTATTTTCCTCAATATTCTACAAACAAAAACCAATAATGACAACATGAAAGAAGTTTGTTTGAAATATTTGCAAAAGATTTGCCATGACAGTAAAAATTGAGCTCAGGTGCATCCTATTTCCACTGATCATCCTTGAGATGTTTCTACAACTTGATTGGCGTCCACCTGTGGTAAATTCAGTTGATTAGACATGATTTGGAAATGGCACACACCTGTCTATAGAAGGTCCCACAGATTACAGTGCATGTCAGAGCACAAACCAAGCCATTAAGTATAATGAATTGTTTGTAGAGACAGGTATTGAGGTACAGATCTGGGAAAGCAAACAGAAAAATATCTGCAGCATTGAGGGTCTCATTGAGCACATTGGCCTCCATCATCCGTAAATGAAAAACTCTCCAAGAGCTGGTCGTCTGGCCAAACTGAGCGATCAGGGGAGAAGGGCCTTAGTCAGGGAGGTCATTCTAAAAGGGTGCCAGCATTTCTCTGTAGAGAGATGAGAACTTTCCAGAAAAAAACAACCATCTCTGCAGCACTCCACTAGTCAGGATTGTATGGTACAGTGGCCAGACGGAAGCCACTCCTCAGTATAAGGCACATGACGGCCAACCTGGAGTTTGCCAAAAGGCACCTGCAGGACTCTCAGACCATGAGAAACAAAGATTGAACTCTTTGGCCTGAATGATAAGCGTCATTTCTAGTGAAAACCAGGCACCTCTCATGACCTGGCCAATACCATCTCTACAGTGAAGCATGGTGGTGACAGCATCATGCTGCAGAGATGGTTTTCAGGAACTGGGAGAATAGTCAGGGGAAGATTAATGCAGCAATGTACAGAGACGTTCTTGGAAAACCTGCTCCAGAGTGCTCTGGACCTCAGATCGTTCGAACTGGCGATGGTTAATCCTCCAATAGGACACTGATCCTAAAAACACAGCCAAGATAACAGAGGAGTGGCTAAGGGATGACTGTGAATGTCCTTAAGTGGCCCAGCCAGAACCCACCTAATTGAGCATCTCTGGAGAGATCTGAAATGGTTGTTCACCTACAGTCCTTATCCAACCTGATTGAGCTGAATCCAAGGGGTGCCACAGCTATGGAAAACATCCTGCGGGGTGCTTGTACCAAATAGGACACGCACAAAAGCACTGACCTCGTGTCAGATGAAGACATTGGAGAGGCTGGTGCTCACTCACCTCTGACCTCTGGTGAGCCCATCGATTTGCCTAGCAACCTGGCAAATGGAATGGAAGATGTTGTCATCTTTCTCCTAAATCGGGCTATTTTGCACCTGGAAAGGGCTGGGAACACAGTGAGTCATGTTTTTTGACTTCTCTTCTGCTTTTAACACTATCCAACCTGTGCTCCTGAGGGATAAGATGGTGTACATGGGAGTGGACCATCATCTTTTTAACTGAATATTGGACTACATCACAGACCGACCACAGTATGTGAGGTCTCATGACTGTGGGTCTGACATAGTTGTCTGTAACACTGGAGCCATGCAGGGAACGATTCTGGCCCCGTTCCTCTTCTACACTGCAGACTTCATGTTCAGTTCAGCAACCTGTCACCTGCAGAAGTTCTCTGTTGACTCTGTCATCGTCGGTCTGATCACGGATGATGATGACAAGGAGCACCTGATCCAGAACTTTGTGGACTGGTAGCAATGGAGCTGCCTCCAGATAAACGCGGCGAAAACCAAAGAACTGGTGGTGGATTTCCGTAGACACAAACAAACTTCTTTACCACCAGTGAAAATTCAGGGAAAGGACATTGTGAGATTGGACTCTTACAAATACCTGGGTCTTCATCTGAACAGCAAACTGAACCGGACAGACAATATTGAGGCATTTTATAAGAAAGGACAGAGCAGATTCTTTCTGCTGAAGAGACTAAGGTCTTTTGGAGTAAAGGGAGAGCTACTGAAACCTTTTTTAACTCTGTGGTGGCCTCAGCCATATTCTATGATGTGGTATGCTGGTGCAGAAAGAAAGAGACTGGACAAGCTGATCAGGAAGGCCAGCTCAGTCCTGGGATTTTCCTGGACATTGTACAGGAGGTAGAGAAAAGGAGGAGGGTAGCAAAACTATCATCATTGCTGGAGAATGACTCTCACCACTTGTATGAAACTTTCTTTCATACAAGCAGCTCCTTCAGTGAAAGACTGTTACATCCTAAGTGTTTGAAGGAGCGATGTAGAAGGTCTTTTCTCCCTGCTGCGATTAGACTTTACAATCAGAGCTGTTCTTAGTGAACCATTCACCAGAATATACACTGTTATTACTGTTTAACTGCAATAACAAAACCAAAGTATTTCAAGTGTAATAACTTATTTTGTGTAATAACTTATGTGCAATAAAAGAAATTTTTAAAACCGTGCAATATTAACTGTGTGCAATATGTCTGGTCTCGTAACTATTAACTCATGGTCTCTTTTTTTTTCTTTTGTATTTATACATTGTGTTGTGTATATACTGTTTACTATATTATGTCTCTTTTCTTTCATATATTTTGATGTTTTTTCCTTTGCTGCTGTAACAGAGAAATTTCCCCACTGTGGGACGGATAAAGGTATCTTATCTTGTTTCATAAACACTTCTTTCACGTTGTCATTATGGGTTTTTGTTTGTAGAATTTGGAGGGAAATTATTAATTTAATCCTTTTTTCTAATAAAGCTGTCACATAACAAAATGTGGAAAAAGTGAATCTGTGAATACTCTCCTGGTGCACTGTATAATTGAAATCAATGCATACATGGGTTAACCTACATCCATTCCAAAAAGCTTTATTAGTGAACCGCACCCCTACCTCTGAATAGGATTTAGCTCAGTATCCATGCTAGATGTCTGAGTGAGCTCGTAAATGCAGGAGAAGAACAGTTCCAGTCTTTTCGCTCTGTGAATAGGGCCTTCTGGAGAGTCTACATCCCCTTGGATTTGGTTCTCATAAATGAAATGGGTGCCATTGGCCTGAGAGTATTATTGCAATAAAAGAAAATGTAATTCCTACTTTATAATTTACTTTATAATTTAAACCAATCAAAATGTAAAGATAGGTGTACCGTAAGATTTGTGCCACAGATGTGTTCATCATTGTCAAAGTGGAACACCAGTCTGCCATCATGAACTGTTCCTTTGCAGCTCGGGTCATTCAAGTGGAGGTTACTCGCAGGAAAACCAGCTTCAAACAGCTGACAGCGGGACAGAGACATGGTGCCAGAGCTGCTTTCACATATTTCAGTAGCATCTAATGAAAAAAGAAGTAATTCACAGTAGGGTTTGTGTAAATAAACTAATTGGAGAATTTGTTTCCATGACAATAATATTTTAGAAATGTATACCATAATGATCAGGGTTTGGTCTGGGATCATTTTCATTACAGAAGCAGCCATAGATGCCATCTTTCTCCCCACACCACTCATCTGCAGTGCAGTTCAGATTCTCACAGGGATCCATTCTTGCTAATTAGAGGAAGAGTATAGTAAAAAATTTGAGTATAGTCAGAATACTTCTATATAATTAAGTATAACATTTTCCCCAGGAGTTTTGTTGCTTCTGGGAAAATCAATCTTATTTTCAAAATACTGTATCAATGCTGGGTACATAAATATAGCAATCTTACAGCAAGATAAATCAGAGCGCCAGTCTGGGATCTGGAGCTCCAGTGTGGTGCAAGCAGCATCATAGGCCTCCACAGCTGAACAGAGTATGTCTTGTCCCCATGCCTCTGGGTAAGCACACATGTCATACACACAGGAACTGAAATAGGATTCAGGGTTGATACGGAACTGGCAGTGCTGAAATGGTCCACTGGTGTTGGTGATGATGCTGCAGAGTTTAGAGTACTCCTCTCTGAAGGCGCAGTCATTAGGATCAACAGGCTGGTCATTAACACCACATCTAGACAGGAAACAGGACGGACAATAATCTAATGAAAGTGTGAAAAGAGAGCTTTTGCAAATGCTATGCTTTAGACATCTTTAGAGAAATATATAAACAATGATAACTAACAAAAGAACAAACCTTAACAGCTCTGCATAGCAGTGAGTTGGATCTAATGTTATTATCATATAAATCTTTTTCATTATGTTTAAATTTACTACCTTGAGCTACTGGTGTTTGATTTCCAGCTGTTGCCAAAAACATAATCATCGGGTGCAAGTTCTCCATTCGGCAGGGTCTTGTCATCTGTAGGATCTCCATTATTGTTCCCACACATTCCACACACAGATCCATGGAAGCTTGGGCCCAGCCTGACCAAAAGTGTATAACGGCCATCGTAGTAGACCATGAGCTCATGTGAAGCATTTACAACTATAAAATTCTGCTCCTGATATATTTCTGCAAGATGATTGATGTGATAAGCAGATGAATCCACTTCAACTCCATTAACCTGAAAAAGTGAAACAGAAGGAAAACGTTCTCTAAGCATGTGTGTAACACACATTTTTTCTCTGGAAGCAGGAATATAACATTATTTTAGTACCTTTACTCTCTTGTTTTGTCCAATTGTAATTTGTGTTTGTGTTTCTTGTTTATTTAGCCACATGTCCACTGCAGATACAAAGGAAACTGCTCTGCTCCCACGATGCATGTTGGTTGCCACCACACGGAATTGTAGACCATCGTGAGGGACATTTCCACATGTCTGAGAAATCTCATATGAACAAGTGCCCTACAGAATATTGGAATAAATATAACAAATATATAATTTAATGTAGTAAATACGTAAAGTAACAAAGTATTAGAGTAATTTTTGCTATTACTGTAATAATAAGAACAGACTGTTTATTTCTAAATAAATCACACTATATAAGGTCATAGACACAACTTGCACATTAGGATCTGAGCCAAGCCACTTATGAAATGGAGTGAAAGAAGATCCTCAGAGGAAACCCACATGTATGAGGACCGTGCTGAAGGAACATTACACAGATAGTAACCTGAACTCAAGATTAAAGATAGAGCCCTGGAGCTGTAAGGCACTGAGGTTACCTTCTGCACCACCATGCTGCCATGCCATACAATGTTTGATTTCCAAAATTGAACCCTGACCCTTTTTTTTCAGAATTTTCATAAATGTACACAATCAGTTCTAACCTGAAAGTGAGCCACAGCTCCATCAAAGGTATAATAATGGGGATCTCCGAGACCATGCATGTTGACATTTGACTGTGGCAGCCGACTCTACCATTCTTAACCACACACTCCTCAGTGGGAGTGCAGGAGGCAGAAATGCAGTGCAGATCATTGGGACCAAAGCATTTACAGTGTTGTAAACATTGTTCAGTCCAGAACTCCTCACCGATCTGCAAGAAAAAAGACTGTGGGTTTACTATAAAAAAAGTTTAGATTAAAGATTAGAGGGATATATAGTTATTTTAACCATATACTTATCATTTATGCAATAAAAATATACAAATAATTTTAATTCAAATAATTTCTGTCCTTGACCATGTTATGTATCTCTATGTTCTGTTATGTAGCTGAAATGTGTTGTATTTAATTATATAATAGCCAATTTTATATGTACCGTAATTTCCGGACTAATTAAGCGCAAATATAAGCCGCACCCACTGAATTTTACAAAGATTTTTATTTTGAACATAAATAAGCCGCACCTGTCTATAAGCCGAACTACACTGAAACTAATAAACTTTCCACAGGCTTTAATGAAAGACACGTTACACGGTGTAACGGGTAAAATATGTTGCGGCTCCTTTAAGAGCAGAGCGGTATTTTGTGAATAGCCTGCCGCTGCATTTTTTCCGGTATTACTGCATGTGTGCAAGACGAGGAGTATGTCTTTATTATTTTCTGATGCTCATTTATGTTTCTTTGACAACTGTAAAGCACGAGTTTTGGAAAGCTGTCTGTGCTTATATGGTTTCTGTTGTAACTGAAGTTAGCGAGCTCTCCCTTCATCCAGACTCAACGCGCTAAAATGGCTTGTATCTAAACAGTAGCCTACCAAGAAAGTCATTGTTCACTGTCTTCCTCCTTCCTTTCACAACTATTTCTCTCGAGAGTTTATCTTTTGGCATTGTCGTGCATTTAAAAATCTCCACCGGTGGAAGCTTTTCTCCCGATGCCGTGCAGCTCAGAACACAGGTGTAGTGCGTTTTATCTTTCCGTTCGGAAATTTCATTTGTCTAATGTTATGTCGCTCAGTTTTTTGGCTTGAAGTTTGTGAAATCAGGAAAAACCCGGGAAAAATTCATAAATTAGCCGCTTCGTTGTTTAAGCCGCGGGGTTCAAAGCGTGGGAAAAAAGTATATATGTTCAGTCAAAATGAAACAATTAACTATTTGTTTCACCATATCACACAGCATAGATAATGCCATTAAGTCAGATTGAATTAAAAATAATAACACTGCAAAATGAAGATTGGTTTAAAAGTGGTGTACAGCTGTGAAAGATAGAATCAAATAGTGGCAGAAATTCACCTGGAAGTAGAATCCATTGTGTGAGCAACCACATTGCTCTACAGGCATACAGTTTCCTCCACTCCTTACAAAGCCATCATCACAGAAACAGCCCTCTCTGCATGTCCCCTCACATGTGTCATTTATAATGCTGGTACAGGTGTGTCCACAGTCTGAGCCACACAGCTCATAGTGACTGTTTGTAGGACAGGATATACCTGAGGAATTAGTATACACATATGTGACCTTTCACTAAGAATTATTATATTTATAATAATAATAAAACTTATTCATTTTAAATAATCTAATCTACACGAAATTGCATCATTAAGGACTTAAATCTAACTGTTTTAATTCCCTTTAAAATCACTTACGACATGTTGTATTTTCTCTCCAGGGATAAATCCTGATGTTGGCAGACTGGCAGGCACTGACATATGTTTCAATGGAACGGCACAGTACATCATTCGAGTGTTGGGAGAGGCACAGGTCAAAGACACAGTCGTTAAAATAGACAAGAGGATCAACATATGCATGACAGAAACTCAGAGGACCCTGACTGTCCATTATGATTGCACACAGAGACTGTGCTCTAGATGGGTTTGGACACTGTGAGCAGGCGTCTCCACATCCGTGATTACATGTTGTGTCGTTGCCCTCTTTCCAGTCAGCTCCAAACTCTGAAGCAGAAGAAGTCAGCGTACCAGAACGCAAACGGAAATCATCACTGCTGTCACCATTGAAGTTACCGCAAAGGCCACATGTGGCTCCACTGTAATTCCCTGGAGCGGTGATTTGCACCATCCAAGAGCCATAACTCACACTTAGACCAAAGTCAGTTGTAATAAATGTGTTTCTTCCACTGAAATAAACCAACACACGGCCAGAGTCGAGCAGGGCAGGAAGATTTCTGGTTTCACTGTCAATCTGGAGGAAAGAAAGTTAAATCTTACACTAATTTTTATAGTGGTAACAAAGAGAAGTTTACAAGGTGGTATTGAAATGTGTCCAGACTTATGGTGCTAAGTGGGTACTATTTTAAACACGTGCATCAACACATCTGTGATTTAATCATGGACAGCAAGTTATTACAATGAGCAACTCTAACATTTTGGTGAAACTAAGCATTTGATCATGATCATTGAACAATACACTTTGCCCTTAAGCAGAAGTTGAAGATCCAGAAGGTGCTTGACAATCTTTAAAAAACAAGACTTCCAGAACACATTCCAGAAGTGGCAGCGTGTTGCATTGCAAGTTGACTATTTTGAATGTGATCACACTATGTAAAGCTTCTTAAATTAAATGAATTAAAATGAATTGAATAAAATTAGTTCTTGTAAACAGATCTAGTCCAAAATATACCACCTCATATATTGCATTGTCTTTTCTTACTGAATTAATACCTTTCCACTGATCAAAATTGAACACACTTTATTTTTGTCCTTAAAACTCACCTCAGCTGTGCCATACATGTCGCGTGAAATGTGCACCAGGTGTCCTGACACATTGACATAAACTTCAACAGTGATTGACACTGAGCCGCCATTCCATGCTTCATTTCGTGCAGTGACATGAAAATATGGTAGCCCTCGAGTATCATTACATACAGTTGCCAGTGTATAGTGGCATGTGCCCTGAAAGTCAAATCTATGTCCATCAAATGTGCTGTAGTGGGGGTCCCCTGAAGCTGAGCATGTGGCACTGGGTTGTGCATGGCAGCCATATTCTCCGTCCATGACACGGCATATTTCCTGCTCTTGGCAAGAGGCAGGAGTACAGCGAACAATACCTGATGTCCCATCACATACACAGTGTAACAGGCACTGCTCACCAGACCAGAACTGCTCTCCACTCTGTCTGTACCGACCTTCATGAAAACAGCCACAGTCTGTAGGAGGAACACACTGATCTCCACTTAGCAGTAGCCCATTATCACACTGGCAACCTTCCTGGCAATGTTGGGTACAAGGGAATGGAAAAGACAGACTTGGACAGGCTGCAGGACAGGAAGTGCCACAAAGCTCATAGTGGCTGTGGGTGGGGCATGTGGAATCTGACAAAAAATTAAATGAACAAATATTTATATATATATATACAAACTAGCCATTGTCTTATTTTAAACTACTATTTTAAGTACTCACCACAGTTGGTTATATTTCTCCATTCTCCCACACTGATACCATTTTGCTGGCAAAGTACAGCGTAGTCTCTTAGAGCCTCACACATGGCCTCTCTGGCACCATGTGTCTGTTGCAAATTGTGTCTGCAGTGTTCTAACCAAATCTGAGGGTCCAGGCTGCTGTGGCACTGAGCAAACGGCCCATTTGTAGAGGTTATGATGCTACAGTACTCGCTGCTGTTGTTTCCTGGTGAGATGACCTCTGATCCTATGCAGAAGGTTGAAAGAGAACCATTTCTCCAGCTATCCGCAAACTCCTGTGTATTGTTTAACAAAACTCCATCTGGGCTGTAAAACTCATCTCCTTGGTTTCCATTGAAATTTCCACACAGACCAGCAAGTGCCCCACTGTAGGTGTTGGGTGCTGTAATTCTAATTAGATGTGACCAATCAGATCTCACAGTTACCCCAAATGATGTTTCCATAATTATACTATCTACACTGCCATGGTAGATACGGATTTGACCAGCACCAACACTGTATGGTAGAGCAACCAGGTGTCCATCAACCTGAAAGGGAAAGCAATATGTTGTTCAAATTAACTGATAAATTGTCAAAGGTCTGATTGATCAGCACTGTCTTGTTTCTGTAAACGATAAACTTACCTGTATATTTCCACCTTCCGCAATGTCTATAGAAACCTGAAATCCCTCTGCCTCAAACTTCAGGATCTTAGAAAAGCCAACGGTGCCCATGGGGACTCTCTGCAGGTTAACTAAAAAATTTGGTCTTGTGGAAGATCCAATAACTCTTGTGAGTGTGAGTTCACAGGCTCCTGGATAAGTGAAAGCCACCCCATCAAAGGTGTGATATGAGCCTATTCGGTCAACCCAACAGGTGGAATAACTGGTAGGTCTGCAGCCTCTTACACCATTATTAATGGTACACACCTCCTGTGAACCACAATGATGATGTTGACAGGTCATAACACTGTTTCTACAGGTACATATCCTACCACAGTCATTGTCCAATACCACTGATTGACCATCAGCATAGTAAAGTCCTTCAAAAGTGCAGCCACAGTTACTTTGAGGAACACATTCACCACGGCTTAAGACATAGCCTGCATCACAGATACAGCTTTCCTGGTTTGGTAAGGTGCAGTTTAAAGGTGAAAAGGGGTTACTGCACGTTGCTGGGCAGCTTGTTCCCTGGAACTCATAGTGACTGTGCTCTGGACATGGTATTTCTGAAAGTAGATTGTAGTAGAACAGTATTATTATATTTTATGCTGTAACAAAACATTGTCCTCGCAAGTATGACTATTTTAAAATATTTTACTTACCACAGAATCCCGTTCTTCTCCATTGACCCAGCTGTATGCCTCGCTGTTGGCACTGAGCAGCATAAACACTGATTGCTTGACAAAGAATTGGTTGGTATCCACCTCCCACACATAGATCATAGACACAGCTGTCTAGAAAATTCTGTGGTGACAGAGTGGAGTGGCAATTTGCAAAGGGGCCACTGGCAGCTGCCAAGATACCACAGTGGTCTGAGTTACTGTAAAGGCTACTCTGGTAAGTGGTACAACCTGCACATGCAAGACCTGAGCACCGGGTATACTCGCACCCAGGATCTGTGTCTCCCTCTGCCTTCCAGGAGTCTCCAAATTCCCTATCTGAGCTCAGGATTACTCCTGAAGGTGAAATATAGTCATCTGCTGGTTGGTGGTTAAAGTTACCACACAGACCACATGTGGAATTTTGATATTCATAAGGTACATTGATGGTTACATAGGAATACGCATCATATGTAACAACCAATCCAAATGCTGTACTGATTACAATTGAAAAACCTGACCGGTAGACTTGGATAGAGCCATTGTTCAGGCTGAATGGTGTTGCTGCAAAGGTTCCATTCACCTAATGAGACGAAAAGAAAAGAAAATCAGCTAATATTAATAATAATATATATATATATATATATATATATATATCAAAATGTGGTAATATTGACCTTGGCCTCATATGGATGATCTTTTACTAATTCCAGTTGCTCCTCATACACAAATACCCTGACCAGGCGTGTCCATGACACATGTGTACTACCCCGATGCTCGTTTTTCCCTTCAATGCGGTAGTATGGCAAGCCGCTGCCACAGGCCTTCAAAGAAATGTATGTTTAGATATTTCCCGAGCCCACATGTGTGTGTGTTAATGAATTAAACTAAAATAATTGCACAAAAATAAATTCTTTCAAACCTCAGACAAGATGTATGTGCAGGTTCCTTGAAAGTGGAAGATTTGATTATCAAAGGTGTAGTAGTGCGGATCACCAGAAATAGTGCAGGTTCGGCGTTGTACGTTTTGGCAGCTATACTGGAAAGCAGCCGGACGGCAAGCTTGAGAAAATGTACATGGCTCTGAGACGCACCGGAGACCCGACCGAGTGCAAGTGCATTTCCGCTGGCAAGAGTTATCAGTCCAGAATACAGTACCTTGTGGCACTATGATACCTGGTAGAATAAAAAAAATGGATTATTTTTAGTCTGTAAAAATAAATAGGAACTTAATGTGACAACTAAATGTATTTTGTCCTGACATTACCATCAAACTGACAGGTTTGTGATCCATGATCTACACGAAAAGCCCATCGTCCTGGAACATTCACATTGCTGCTGTAAGAAAAACTTGTGTAGTTGTATTGAAATGATCCAGGAATTGAGAAAAAGTAGCTGGAGTCAGCTGTGTCATAACCCGCCTGATAAAAAAAAAATTAAGAAGATGCATTTATTAACTATAATTTTGTCAACTTCACTGGTTAAAATAAATAAATGGATTATGTCTCTAAATCATTTGTACCTGCACGCTCCGGGTTGTTGGAGCAATCACACCATAGTTCATCAAAATGAAGGAAAAATGGCCATTGGAAATCAAAACTACTTGGAAAGATGTTTCCTGAAACAATCAAATATTTCTTTATGTTCTCACAAAATGTACATTGGACAGTAGACAATTAATTATTTTTATTTGCTAGAAAACTTAAATGGTGTTTATTCTAATAAAGTTGCTACAAAGTTCATCTTACTGTGCCAGTTGTAGGGTAATATGCCACTCGATCCCATGTTGCAACAAAAACCAATGTAGCATTGAAACTCAGCTGAGGGAAATAGCGATTGATGTCTCGAGTAGCTTGAGTGAGAACATTGCCAGAAGTGAACTGATGATATGAAATGACTCCATTTCCACGGTTATCAAGGTCAGTCCAAAATGGAGCAATTATGTCTGGTCCACCATATCCCGGGAATTGGTAGGGAGAGTAACTGCTCGAGGCTTGATTAAATGTTAAGTGTCCATTGTTGTTTACCTATAAGAATTTTTTTTAGTTTAATTACATAAAATGAAAAAGGCAAAAAATATTGATTGTGTTCAGGTGTACTTTTTAAATATGCAGTTACAGGCTCTGCCACAGCACTACTGGGTTCACATGATCATTTTAACTTAAATTGCAGATTGTACATTTACATTATATAGAAGTCAAATTACTGGGTAATTACCAAGTAACTGTCCCAATTACTAGGCATGATACACATTAATTTAAACAAGTTCTACTTACAAACATTTGGTTGTATGTGGTTCCAAAATATATAAATGGTTGCTGAAGAGTGATAACAGATGAACTTCCATCATCTATCCGGCTATTTACTATGTCTCCAGTTCCAAATGGGTAAAAGGGTCCTAAGACATAGCAGAACAAATATGCAACACATTAAAACAACATAAGGCAAAATAAATGAAAAAATACCACATTTTTTCAATTAGATAAGCAAAAGTACCTGCCAAAAAAGGTTTACCTAGATGAGTGGGGTAGCCATTTTTTTCTTATCATTATCTATATTTTTCCAGTAATTAAATTCTGCACCTTTGCATCCTAAAGTTATTTTTGAGGCTGATTAATGATTTCTAACATACTACTTTCCTTCTGTACCCAAAGCAAAGTTGTAATGTAGTTGATCTAGCTGGTGGATAAGTTATTGATGTCTTTGATTGAAAGTTAATACACACAGTATATCACAACTTATACACAAAAATATGCAGTGCATCAGGAAAGTATTCACAGCGCTTCACTTTTTACACATTTTGTTGTTACAGCTTTATTCCAAAATGTTCATGAGTATTCCCAGCCTTTGCTCAACACTTTGTTGAAGCTCCTTTGGCACCATTTACAGCCTAAAGTCTTTTTGAGTTTCATGCTACATGCTTGGCACACCATTTTTGGACAGATTCTCCCATTCTTCTTTTCAGAACCTCTCGAGCTTTATCAGGTTGTATGGGGAGTGTCAGTGCACAGACATTTTCAGATCTCTAAAAAGATGTTTAATCAGGTTCAAATCTGGACTCTGGCTCACCACGCAAGGACATTTACAAAGTAGTCTAATAGCAACTCCTTTGTTATCTTGAATGTGTGTTTAGAGTCGTTGTCCTGTTGGCAGATGAACCATCTGCCAACAGTCTGAGGTCCAGAGCACTCTGGAGCAGGTTTTTAATCAAGGATGTCTCTGTACATGGCTGCATTAATTCCCTTGATCCTGACCAGTCTCTCAGTTTCTGCCACTGAAAAACATCCCCAGTGCATAATGCTGCCACCACCATTCTTCACTGTAGGGATGGTATTGGCCAGGTGATGAGCGGTTCCTTGTTTCCTCCAGACATGTCGCTTGGCATTCAGGCCAAAGAGTCCAATCTATGTTTCATCAGACGAAAAAGCGAGCTGTCATGTGCCTTTTCCAAGTTGAAGAAACATCTCAAGGATGATCAGTGGAAACAGAATGCACCTGAGCTTAATTTTGAGTGACATGGCAAAGGCTGTTAAAACTTATGTACATGTAAATTTTCACATTTTTTTATTTTAAATAAATGTTTAAACAAACTTCTTTCATTTTGTCATTATGAGATTTTGTTTGTAGGATGTTAAAGAGAATAGTGAATTGAATCTATTTTGGAATAAAGGCTGTAACATAACATAAAATGTGGAAAAAGTGAAGTGCTGTGAATCTTTCCGGATGCACAATAAGTTTAAAAAAACAACAACTGTAGTCTTTTATGGTTTTTGAAAGACACATGGAGAGAACCCCTTTCCATTAATTGTAATGGAGCAGTAGAGTGGTCCCATCTGCTCATGCAATTACAGCATGGGTGCGTAATTTAAAAGAAACAGTTCAACACGTCGATGATACGTGTTGTCAAACCATTCTTATTAAAGGCTTTCATGCTCGTTGCCCACCTTCCAAGTCTTAAATGATATAGCTTTGACCCAGAACACTTGTGTAAATTGATTCTAAAACAATATTGAGAAATGCTACATCTGTCTAAACTAAACGTTTTACCTGTTATTTGGGTTGTAGTTGGACTCACTGCAATAAAGAACACACATATGGACGATTCATACCACTGACACAAATAAACAAAACCAGTAACAATATGTAATGAAAACAATATTATACGATTACAATACTGAATACTATTGAGTACACCATTAACCATAAAACACTTAATGAAACAGTTCCTGAATCAATACTGAGGAATGTCTATCATCTGTTTAAATATAATATATATTTTGTTTGCTTGAGGTTTGTCATCCTGCAATAAAACCATACATTCAGACAGTTTAATACTATTGACTGAATACTGTCAGGATATGAGGGCTCCTGCTATGTCTAATTATTTGTTCTTGTGTTTACCTGTTCTTTCCCACCAGATAACGCCATTGTCTTTTTTATTTTTTATTTTGTTTTGCTCCGTCTCGAATTTGCTTTGGGACCTATATATATATATATATATATATATATATATATATATATATACTGTATAGATACATTTTTTTATTTTTTTTGTGGTTTTGTGACATTTAAAAAATTAAATTTTCATCAGTTTCTCTGCAGTTGGGATACAAACAATAGCCCATAATGACAACGTGAAAGAAGTTTAAGTATACGTCAAAAATGTATTAAATTAAATTTTGCATTAGCATTCACAGCCTTTTCTCAATACATTGTTAAAGTTCCTTTGGTACCAGTTGCAGCCTCAAGTCTTATTGTGTTTGATGCTAAAAGCTTGGCACATCTTTTTTTGGGCAGTTTGTCCCATTCTTCTTTGCATAACCTCTCGAGCTTCATCAGCTTGGATGGGGAGCGTCGGTGCCCAGACATTTTTAGATCTCTCCAGAAATGTTTAATCGGGTTCAAGTATGGGCTCTGGCTGGGCCACTCAAGGACATTCACAATTATCTTGGGTTTGTGCTTATGGTCTTTGTCCTGTTGGAAGATGAACCATAACCTCAGTCTGAGGTCCAGAGCGCTCTCGAGCAGGTTTTCACCCAGGACGTTGGGGTACATTGCTGCATTGATTTTTCCCTTGATCCTGACTAGCCTTTCAGTTCTGCTGCTGAAAAACATCCCCACAGCATGATGCTGCCACCACCATGCTTCACTGTAGGGATGGTATTGGCCAGGTGATAAGCGGTTACTTTTTTGCTCCAGACATGACTCATGACATTCAGGCCAAAGAGTTCAATCTATTTCATCAGAACAAAAAATTTCTAATAGTCTGAGAGTCCTTCATGTGCCTTTTACTGAGGAGTGGATTCCATCTGGCCACTCTACCATGCAGGCCTGATTGGTGGAGTGCTGCAGAAATGGTTGTTCTTCTGGAAAGTTCTCCTCCCTCAACAGAGGAACACTGGCACTCTTTCAGAGTGACCATCAGGTTCTTAGTCAACTCCCTGAGTAAGGCCCTTCTTTACTGATCGCTCAGTTTTGCCAGATGACCTACTCTATAAAGAGTCCTGGTGGTTCCAAACTTCTTCCATTTAGGGATGATGAAAGCCACTGTGCTAATTGGGATCTTTTAATGTTGTAGAAATGTTTCTGTCTCCTTTCCCAGATCTGTGCCTCGATACAATCCTGTCTCAAAGGTCTACAGACAATTCCTTGGTCTTCATGACTTTTTATGTGCTCTTACATCTACTGTTAACTGTGGGACCTGTGGGACAGGTGTGTGACTTTCCATATCTGAATTGACAACAGGTAGACACCAATCAAGTTGTAGAAACATGTCAAGGATGATCACTGGACGCAGGATGCACCTGAACTCAATTTTGAGTGACACGGCAAAAGCTGTGATACTTATGTAGATTTTTTTTTTTTAATTTGCAAAGATTTCAAACTTCTTACAGTTTGTCATTATGGGGTTTTGTTTGTAGAATGTTAAGAAAAAGAATGAATGTTATCCATTTTGGAATAAAGGCTGTAACGTAACAAAATGTGGAAAAAGTGAAGTGTTGTGAAAACTTTTCGGATAGTATTTTATGTTTTTTGAAAGACACATGGAGAGAACCCCTTTCCATTAATTATAATGGAGCAGTAGAGTGGTCCCATCTGCTCATGCAATTAGAGCATGGGTGCGTAATTTCAAAGAAACAGTTCAACACGTCGATGATCAGTGTTGTCAAATGGAGCGGCGAGGGCTCCTTATGATGGCAACTCAAACAGCCTCAATATTCTCTTTAAAATTAGCAGACAGGACACAATTATGATGTCCTAACTGGTAATGACACTGACATTTCACTTGAGCAGCACTCACACTATCACCATTTTTATTAAAGGCTTTTACAGTGAATGCTCGTTGCGCACCGTCCAAATCTCATGTATAAACAGGCACGACTTACACAAATGACCAAAATGACCAATGAGAAATTTGTTATATATGTGTACATTTTAAATGACATAGCTTCGACCCAGAACACTTGTGTAAATTGATTCTTAAACAATATTGAGAAATGCTACATCTGTCTAAACTAAACGTTTTACCTGTTGTTTGGGTTGTAGTTGGACCCACTGCAATAAAGAACACACATATGGACGATTCATACCACTGACACAAATAAACAAAACCAGTAACAAAATGTAATGAAAACAATATTATACGATTACAATACTGAATACTATTGAGTACACCATTAACCATAAAACACTTAATGAAACAGTTCCTGAATCAATACTGAGGAATGTCTATCATTTGTCTATTTTTTTCTTGTGTTTTCCTCTACTTTCCCAGCAGATGTCGCCATTGTCTTTTTTTTTTTTTTTTTTTTTTTTTTTTTTTTTATTTTGCTCTGCCTCAAATTCTTGTGGGGAACTTTTTTATTATATACATAAATTTTTTATTTTTTTTTCCTGTTTTGTGATTTATTTATTTATTTTTTATTTTTTTTACACAATAAAAAAAAATTTAAAAACAGAGAAATGTGTTGTCTGTCTAAACTGAAAATGATTTACCTGTAGTTTGGTTTGTGGGTTGACTTGCTGGAACAAGAAACATACATAAAGAAAATGTTATATGATTTACATAATTTAACACCATAGACAAAACGGAATATTACAGAACACAAAACATTTAATGAAATATTCTCTAAATGAATACAGAGAAATTTGTCAAATCTGTTTAAATGTAAAATTTTATACCTGATGTTTGGTTCAACGGATATCCGGCTGCAATAGAGAACATACATATAAACAATTTAATGGTAATGACACATTATAACAGACGTAGTGGTAACGTCCCTGCCTTGCCAGTAATGTGATAACTCGTTTCACTTTTTTCACTTTTTCACACCTTTGTGAACTTTGTTTGCCTTGCTGATTTGGATTTACCATTTACCGAACCGTTTAAAGAAAATCTAATGCTATGGTCACAGATGTATAGTATTGCCACATGACCCCAAAATTGAAGAAATGAGAAATCTGTGTACATTTTAAATGATATAGCTTTGACCCAGAACACTTGTGTAAATTGATTCTAAAACAATATTGAGAAATGCTACATCTGTCTAAACTAAACGTTTTACCTGTTGTTTGGGTTGTGGTTGGACTCACTGCAATAAAGAACACACATATGGACGATTCATACCACTGACACAAATGAACAAAACCAGTGACAAAATGCAATACCATAAAAACCATATTATACCATTAACAATACTGAATACTATTAAGAACACCGCTGACCATAAAACACTTAATGAAATAGTTTCTAAATCAATTCTGATAAATGTCTATCATCTATTTAAATATAATTTATATTTTGTTTGCACGAGTTTGTCATGCTGCAATAAAACCATAGAGTCAGACAGTTTATTACTATTGACTGAATACTGTCAGGATATGAGGGAACCTGCTATAGCTAATTTTTTTCTTGTGTTCTCCTTTCCTTACCCACTAGATGTCGCCATTGTGTTTGTGTTTTTTTGTGGGTTTATTTTTTATTTTTTTGCTCTGCCTCAATTTTTTTTTGGCAACTTTTTTATTATATACAGTTTAGTTTTTTTTTTTTTCTTTTTCTTCTTTTGTGCTTTTTTTTTTAGACATTAATTTTTTTTTTCAAAAAATATCAGTTCTCTGCAGTTGGTTTACAATCCTCTCTGTAGTAGACTGCTAAGACTGTCTCGCGTGCAGCCGACCCCGGTTGAATACTACTTATACAATTTAATATCGTCAGGACAATTTAACACCAATGAGGGGAAAAAATAAATAAAATAAAAAAATGTTTGTAAATGAAAACTGAAATTCACTGTCAAAATAAGGGAGTCAATGCTAAGAAAGATCTTACATCTGTCTAAATTAAAATATATTTACCTGTTGTTTGGTTCAGTTGTTGTCCAGCTGCAATATAGAACATATATATAGACATTTCAATATAATTGACACTATTTAATAACATAGATTACAAAACACTTTAGAAAATAGCTTTTAAATCGATACTGCAGAATGTTACAGCTGTCTAAAGTGATATTTATTTACCTGCAGTTTGGTTCGCAGGTTGACTAACTAGAATAAAGAATATATATATATATATATATATATATATATATATATATATATATATATATATATAGACAATTACCACTGATACAATTTAAAACCATTGGCACAAATAAAAACCATTGTCCACAAAACCCTGAATGATGTTTCTTTAACAATACTGAGAAATATAACATATCTGTCTCAATCTAAAATTATTTACCTGCTGTTTGGCTTAAAGTTTGTCTCACTGCACAATCGCTTAAACAGCTGCTGAACTATTTTCTTAACCAAAACTAATAAAATGTCATATTTGTTCTAAATTATTTAAAAATGGTATACCTGTTGTTTGGTTTGATGGATGGACCACTGTAGAAAAGAACATACATATTATCAATTACTATTAATACCATTGAATACCAGTATAACTAAGTAACACTGAACATGGACTTTTTAAATGTAGTTCTTAAATACATTTGAAAGATGTGTTTTAACTATACTGGGTAATGCGCCATATCTGTACCTGCTGTTTGGTTCAATAGTTGTCCAGCTGCAATAAAGAACATACATATGGAAATTGTAATACGTTTAGTACTATTTAATCACATAGACCACAAAAACCAGGATAAAGTGTTTATTTAATTAATACAGAGAAAATGATTTACCTGTAGTTTGGTTTGTGGGTTGACTTGCTGGAACAAGAAACATACATAAAGAAAATGTTATATGATTTACATAATTTAACACCATAGACAAAACGGAATATTACAGAACACAAAACATTTAATGAAATATTCTCTAAATGAATACAGAGAAATTTGTCAAATCTGTTTAAATGTAAAATTTTATACCTGATGTTTGGTTCAACGGATATCCGGCTGCAATAGAGAACATACATATAAACAATTTAATGGTAATGACACATTATAACAGACGTAGTGGTAACGTCCCTGCCTTGCCAGTAATGTGATAACTCGTTTCACTTTTTTCACTTTTTCACACCTTTGTGAACTTTGTTTGCCTTGCTGATTTGGATTTACCGTTTACTGAACCGTTTAAAGAAAATCTAATGCTATGGTCACAGATGTATAGTATTGCCACATGACCCCAAAATTGAAGAAATGAGAAATCTGTGTACATTTTAAATGATATAGCTTTGACCCAGAACACTTGTGTAAATTGATTCTAAAACAATATTGAGAAATGCTACATCTGTCTAAACTAAACGTTTTACCTGTTGTTTGGGTTGTGGTTGGACTCACTGCAATAAAGAACACACATATGGACGATTCATACCACTGACACAAATGAACAAAACCAGTGACAAAATGCAATACCATAAAAACCATATTATACCATTAACAATACTGAATACTATTAAGAACACCGCTGACCATAAAACACTTAATGAAATAGTTTCTGAATCAATTCTGATAAATGTCTATCATCTATTTAAATATAATTTATATTTTGTTTGCACGAGTTTGTCATGCTGCAATAAAACCATAGAGTCAGACAGTTTATTACTATTGACTGAATACTGTCAGGATATGAGGGAACCTGCTATAGCTAATTTTTTTCTTGTGTTTTCCTGTTTTTTTCCCACTAGATGTCGCCATTGTGTTTTGTGTTTTTTTTGTGGGTTGTTTCTTTTTTTTGCTCTGCCTCAATTTTTTGGCAACTTTTTTATCATAGACAGTTTAATTTTTTGTTACCAAATGTTTTTGTTTTGTGCTTTTTTTTTAGACATTGAATTTTTTTTCGAAAATATCAGTTCTCTGCAGTTGGTTTACAATCCTCTCTGTGGTAGACTGCTAAAACTCCTGTCTCACGTGTAGTCGACCCCGGTTGAATACTACTTGTACAATTTAATACCGTCAGGACAATTTAACACCAATGAGGGGAAAAATAAAAAAACAAAAAAAAAATTGTTTGTAAATCACTACTGAAATTACTACTGAAACCATTTCACACCACTGTCAAAATAAATGAGTCAACACAAAGAAAGATCTTACATCTGTCTAAATTAAAATATATTTACCTGTTGTTTGGTTCAGTTGTTGTCCAGCTGCAATAAAGAACATACATATAGACATTTTAATATAATTGACACTATTTAATAACATAGATTACAAAACACTTTAGAAAATAGCTTTTAAATCGATACTGCAGAATGTTACAGCTGTCTAAAGTGATATTTATTTACCTGCAGTTTGGTTCGTATGTTGAATAACTAGAATACAGAACATATATATGGATAAAGTGTTGTTTAATTAAATACAGAGAAAATGTGTTGTCTGTCTAAACTGAAAATGATTTACCTGCAGTTTGGTTTGAGGGTTGACTTGCTGGAAAAATGTTATACCATTTACATAATTTAACACCATAGACAAAAACAGAATATTATGTAATATTACAGAACACAAAACATTTAATGAAATATTTTCTAAATTAATACAGAGAAATCTGTCAAATCTGTTTAAATGTAAATTTTATACCTGATGTTTGGTTCAACGGATATCTGTCTGCAATAAAGAACATACATATAAACAATTTAATGGTACTGACACATAGTAACAGACCAAGTGGTAACGTCCCTGCCTTGCCAAAAGAGGGCACCTTCGCCCGAGTTCTAAACATCTCCTTGAACCTCTAACGCTTCCTGCTTTTAGCATATTTACCTAGTGCTAATGCTACCTAAATTCAGGACGTATTGTGCTAACTCGTTTCACTTTTTTTCACTTTTTTCTTTGTGTCTGAAACCTGTTTACAACCATTAACCTTCGTATTTTTGCCTGTGTGTTTATCGAACTTTGTTTGCCTGATTTAGATTTCCCATTTACCGAACCTTTTGCCTGCCTTTTCTCTGCACCCTCTGTTTAATAAATTGATTTGGATTCCAACCCAAATACCTCAGCGTCATCAGATATTCAAGAGTTGGAGTTTGTTGTTGCTTATCAGGGAGAAATGCGAGCGGCCTAGCTAGAACAGCTAAAGGCACACCAGGACACTAATACACATCTCTTGCAAGCCCTCCAAGCTCTGCCAAAAATGGCATTACCAGATAAATTTGACAGCCCTGCCAATCGCTGTCTCGTGGTTTTTTTTTACATGCAAGGTATATTTCTCACACCCACCCACCGGGGAAGTATTCGAATACCCAGCAGTGGGCTGGACATCTCTAGCCAACTGCTTAACTTGTTCCATGTGACCCTCCTCAGAGGTCACATCTATAGCCTCAACAACTCTGGGGGGTGAACTCTTGTGCCCCCTGCCTGAGAGAGAAGATCCCTCCTGAGAGGAATATTCCAGGGAGGGTGGTCGAGAAGGGCTGCCAGGGCACAAACCATGGTCTGTACGGCCACCACGGGGCCACCAGGAGGAGACGGATATCTGGTGAACATTCTCCAGAACTCCCAGAAGCAGCATGGGGAAAAGCGTCGAAGCGTAGCTTTGGCCATGCCTGAGCCAAGGGATGGAGGTGTAAATGAGAACCAGAGGGACAGTGTGATGTCCCTTGAGTCACAAACGGGTCTACCTGTGATGGAGAGACCACCTTGATGACCTCTTTTCTCAGGACAGTGTTTACCTCTTGTTCCATGACCAGAGCCTGTTTGGGTCCCACTAGGGTCCCAGCCGAACTCAATCGTATAGCCTCTGTCTACAGTACACAGGACGAAACAAGACACCTCTGGCAGAGCTTCCCAGGCTGCTATGTAGTCCCTTATGGGAATCAGTCTCTCGAGACTGACCTCTGGTATGCTCAGAACCAGGGCTACGTCTTTTTCCAGCTCTAGCAGTCTTGAAGGAGGCAGGAAGTTCTCCAGGTGTGCTGCAATATCGGGCGGAAATAGAGGAGGATTCTCGATGGTGCTGGTTGTGCCCTAAAGCATTGATTGTGGCATGGTTGACAGACCAGGTCCCTGGGGGGGAATGGTCCGTGTGATGAGGTGCACCACGCCCTTTCTCGGCAGGGTTCCCAGAATGTCCAGTGTGAGGACTTCTTGGCAGAAGCCCTCTAATTGAAAGTGACAGTCCTCAGATCTGTCATCTCACTGGGGGCTTCATCCCAGAACGTCGTACAGGATCTCTGGTAGGGAAAGTGCAAATTGCAACGTTCTGTTTCTGAAACTCTCGATGACAATGCTGCCACCGGCTATTTGGCCCCCTGAAACCTATCGACTCCAGTGTTTTTGGACTATGCCGAATAGGCCAGTCGGCACTAGAGTGGCGTCTAGCAGCAGGGCCCTGTCTTTATCGGAAAGATCCGATAAGGAGAGTGCCCACCGGGAGCGGAGCGTATGCATAGACATGCGAGCACAATGTGCACAGTCGGCTCCCTCAAGAACCAACTTAGCATGGACTGATTCCAGGCAAGCCACACATAGGCATAGCTGAAAGGTGTGCTTTGACTTCTTGCTTGCCTTCATACATATATATTTTTTTCACATAAACTGTAAGACGTACAATATGGACAGACAATACACACAGAAGTTAGCGCCGGCTGCTTCCTGGTCGTGACGTCACCTCACCGGTGACGCCGCACTTTACGATTGGATGGATTACACACGTGATTCAGAGTGTGGACAACATGGAAGCGTTCCCAATTCATTTTGACACAGCTCGAGTTCCTAAAAGGGAACTGTGGTTCGATGTGATGGTTGTCCTGCTGCATTAAAATGCATATATATGGACAATTTAATACAATTGACAATTCTGAATAATAAAATTCTAAATAACTCTTAATAATAAAAAACAGTTTATACCATTGTCACAATTTAACACCAATAACCACAAAAACCGCTCCAGAGAATCAATCTAGAGAATTTTTTTAACAATACTGAAAATTTTTCATGTGTTTAAACTTTCTTTCGGCTTTTCCTGTTAGGGGTCGCCACAGTGGATCCTCCGCATGTTTGATTTGGCACATGTTTTTACGCTGGATGCCCTTCCTAACGCAACCCTCCCCATTTATCCGGTCTTGGGACCGGACCGGCACTGAGAGTGGCTGGGGTTGGTTCTCTGACCGGGGATCGAACCCGGGCCGCAGCGATGAGAGCAACGCATCCTAACCACTAGACCACCAGGGGACCTATGTATTAATTGTTTGGTCCGTAGTTTGACTATCTGCAGTAAAGATAAATATGGATAATTTGAACATATAAACTATTTAATACCACTGACATGTTTAAGCACTGAGTGTTTAAACTGAAATTTGTTTGTTGTTTGTTTCATATATTGACTTTCAGAAGTAAAAAAAACCACATGAACAATTTAATAGCACGGGCACAACTGACCACAGAACACTTGAGGAAATAGTTCCTAATTTAATCCTGATAGATGTCACATCTCTCTAAAGTAAACTTTAGTTACCTATTGTTTGGTTTGAGAGTTGTCACAGAGCAATAAAAACATACATATTATCATTGACTACAAAACACTATAGGAAACAGTAAATTAATACTGTAAAATATTTCTGCACAAAATTCAAGTTTATTTACCTGTTGTTTGGCTTGTGGTTAGTCCCACTGTAATGAAGATCATGTTTTGTCAGTTTTAAACGTAAGATGTTTAACATACAGAAAAAAATATATAATAAAATATATATATATATATATATATATATATATATATATATATATATATATATATATATATATATTCTTTAACATGCATCACACACCAATCTAGCAGTCAAAGTTTGGAGAGATGAATTAATTTTTTTTTTACTTTCATTTTGTATTTATAATGAAAGGGCAATCATGTAGAGGATTTTTTATATAAATAAGGTTATATTTTTTTTTTGCTGAATAAAATGAATTTTTCCTGTCTATGGAGGAGACCTTTGGGACAACCTGTAGTTCAGTAGTCAGAATCTTACCATGGATGATCAGCACACACAGTGGAATTAGATGCATCATTGTGTATAACTGGATCAAAAACATCAAATCACATCATTATAATACATTATTTAGGAAACTTCTTACATTTTCTTTCTCATCAAAATATAATTTTTTCTTAGTGTAATTAATTGAAATATTTTGGTCCATTTACATTCTCAGCTCCACTACTAATACTTTTACTATTACTACTTATAATTATTTTTTCTTCTTACCTGTTAAGCTACTGCAGAGCAACCTCTGAAAAAGTTACCCTGCTCTCTTTCTGTCTCTTTCTGTCTGTCTGTGAGTATTGATGCCTCTCATACCCTTCAGCAACCTTCTAAAAAAAGTACATAAATAGAGAATGGTGGTAAGTGGGTGGACCATACCTATAGGACCATACCCTGTATGGAATGTCCTAAACCAGGTATTGGGCAAGTCCATTTCCTTGTTCTTTTGCCAGTTATATTTTAAACAAAACAATTGTGATAAATGTTCTGGTGTCAGTTTATGATCAGTCACTGGTTGAACAGGATGTTGTAAAGTTACATTCAAATGTTCTCTTTAAGATGAAGCACAGAAAGGATTTTTTCTCAAGGCAACATTTATTTATATATCTATTAATCTAATAAATCTATTAATATTTTTCAATAATCAGAGACTTTGGCAGTTAAACTCTTAAACTCACCCTACATTTAGAGTAATGTGTAATGTGTCGCTTGTGTACCACCCTAAAAAAAATTCTTAGAATTTCAGTGAGAATATTTAACAATTCTAATGCTTAAGTATAATCCAACATGAATTTAGACACTAATGCAAATTAGAAGTCTTGATATGGTCTTATTGTTATTTTATATGAGTTGTTTGGTGATTTATTAGTATATGTACAAAAACAACACCACAGTTCAGGTTTCTTCTATTGTTTCAAGTAGAGTTTAGATTAAAACACAATCTTTCAGATATTTTTTGAGAACATTCAATTGTTTTAGATGGCGAAAGATGACAATATAAACAAATGTGTAGAGATCATCATGTTCATCTTTGAATGCATTGTTTAACTTAATTATTTTACTGTCACACCCAAATCAATCATCCCGGTCATGGGGCCACTGCACTCACAGGTTTAGCTGCATATTTAAACACTTTCAGATGCAATTACAGAAAACAGCTGGTCATGTGACTTACAGGAATCAGACGATTTTTTTTTCTGTTTCTCTGCACAGGTTAATCCGTTTCAGGTAAATCACTGTGGGACATTCGGTGTAAGATGTTTTAGTTCAAACGCTGCACTAAAATAGAGCACCGTTAAATATAAAAAAAAAAAAGAATATAAAGAGTGTATGGTACTCTGTCATATTTGATTTATTTTGTTCAAATTGATTTATTTTGTTCATTTTTTAATTTTGTTCATTTTAAATCAAATCAAATCAAATCAAATCAAATTTTATTTGTCACATACACATTTGATTTGATTTAAAATGAACAAAATTAAAAAAATGAACAAAATAAATCAATTTGAACAAAATAAATCAAATATGACAGAGTACCATACACTCTTTATATTCTTTAATTTTAATTACCTTTATTATTTCTTTAAGCAATCAGTATAACCAAATAAAGTGATTAAATGTGTAAAGGCATTAGTTTCTAGTATAAGTCTCTATCAATGCAGGTGGAATGACCATGTTTGAAGGTCATGGACAGGCTATGTCTGGCCATCCTGGACCATGCTGAATCTGATTCTATCCTGTTTTCTATAATAATAATAATAATAAGATAAATAGAGATAGAATAAGATAGAAAGCACCCACCATTATTAAAGTTACGAATATTTGAAAGATAATGGAGTTGTTATCTAGACTGTAAGAAACAGTATAAAAAGGCTATGCTTTTGCTGTGACTTTGGAGACAGTCTGACTGTTTCTGGTGGAATAATGCCTTTGGAATCAAAACACTGGATTCGGCATTAAATCTATTATTTTTGATACTGAATTAGTTTGTTCTTGTCTCAGTTAGAGACTTGTCTGGGTTTGCTGTAGCAGACAGACATCTCGACATTCCCCAAGCAGCGGCAGCTACAAAAGATAAGCATATTTGCTTTAGTTTAATTAGTGCTTGTGGGATAATTGGGGTCTGTCTGTGGTGGTGAAAACACTATAAAGAACATAATCAATAAACAGGGTTCTTGTTCTCAAAGACATAGTACGTACCTTTAGTATATTGTTTAGTTTGTCTTGATGGGCAGCGATTATAAGTAAGAAGTGTTGCACGCTAAATCCTGTAAATACCACCTTTGAGGTGAAAGGAGGCCGAGAATTCCAGGTCACCCCAAGGCACCTGCACGCACCTGAGGAGCATGTGCAGGGATTATATGTTGTATTGTTGTTATGAGTTTTGTATTGTTATGGTGTTGGATTCTGCTACCTTGGTGAATCTCCGAGAGCAGGGAGGGAGGATGGAGAATGTGGGAGTAAGTGTGTGTTCGAGGCAAAAACGTATTTTGTAGAAGCTCAAGAAGGTAATAATACTCAAAATAGAACTAGGTCTTGGTATTTTAAAGAGAAAAGGATTAAAGAAAAATCTTCCTAGAACTTGGTTTTGTATTTTATTTGGAAACTTAGGAAGCTGTAAGAAGTGTGATCCAAATGGTGAAACAATACATTTGTTGGCGTAAATATGTATGATAACTGAGCGAGTATATTTAATTGATAGGAGTACACTCACTAGATACTCTATTTGACATTGTCCAATAATAGAAAGGTAGAGATATACAGAGCCACTAAGGCTCAGGACTAGTGTGGGTAGAAATTTATTTGATAAACCAGACGGAGAAGCCGTAGTGCAGGGGTGGCCAACCAGTCAGAGACCGAGAGCCACATTTTTGACTGTGTTACCGCAAAGAGCCACATCATACACATAGGCACACATTAACATCACCCATCCCTTCCTCTTACACACACACACACACACACACACACACACACACACACACACCTGCTCAGCCAGATTTATTGTAAATGTCACACACCAACATAATGACAGAAATTGACTCCTACAGTTCTAAGACCACAGGACAGTCATTTTCAACAATGAACATTGTGTGCACTGTCTCACACACAAACTCTTAGTTTAACCAAGTCCACAAACAAATATATAATAATTTACAATAGAGTTTTTCTTTTACTGTGCATGTTACTTAGTGGGACTTTTGGCGTCCTTGTCTTGAACAATCCTCTTCAAATCTGCCTCGTATTCCGTTGTTGCCACTCGAAGCAAATCTTTCACACGTGTGTCAGTCAGAACAGATCGATGCTTTGATTTCACGTGTTTCAGGGTAGAAAACACAGACTTTGTTTGTGTTTTTTTTTATGTGTGTGTTCACTTCGCTTGAGTTCAATACGCTATTTTTGTCAAATGCGCATGTGCGTGAGATGAATATACCGCAGGGGGGGCAATTAATTTTTACAAGGGGCCACATGAGAAACCTGAATTGTGTCAGAGGGCCACACCAACGATAATATTTTAGGAATGCACTGAAATGAAAATTCAATTCAAATGGCAATGAAATATATAATTTTTTGTCTTATGCCTTTTGCCTTGGCACCATCACTGGAAAACTTTCCTGCCTTTTCAAAAACGCATGCTCGGATCGGATACTTTTCTGCGCCGGGTTTTTCTCATATTTAGAAGGCAATCGGGATGTTTGGATTGCAGGTGATAAATTAAACCCGACTTGGAGAAACTCTTCCCTCTTGAAATTTCAGCATTGCATGTTATGCACATCGCTCTCCACACACCGCAGACATGTTGCTCTTATCCAGATAACCGTGTGCTGCTGCGCTTTTTTATTGCGTCATTACAATTGTGTTTCTGCCGTGTTGTTTCGGTGATTTAGGGATTTCGGCCGAAAATGTTCAGTGCATCCCTGTAATTACTGATTGGCCTCACGCAATTTGCCCAGGTCTGATATACCGCAAAGTTTCCCAGTAGGGGCAATCTCATTTAAGTCTTAAAAATACCGTATTGAACTCAAGCAAAGCGAACACGCACATTAAAAATCAAACACACACAAACTTCAATATGAACGTAAGAGCCGCATGAAACCAGCCAAAGAGCCGCAGGTGTGTATATATCATTATAGATTAATAAGGGGGGCTTTTGTACAAGTAAATGTAGTAGAGCAAATTTATTGAAGTACCTAAAAAAATAGAAGTTATAGTCAGAGAAGTTATAGTTTATAAGATAAATTCCCTTTTAATAGTTAAACCCTAGTTAGATAGAAAAGCAGTCTCCCTAAAAGATTAGTTTAGGAATGTCCAAAAGCAAGAGGAGTGTAAAATAGTGTAAAACTACACCAGTAGAGGTATGATACTGTATATGTGCTATGATCTCAGCATGACACGGAAGTAGTGTTGGTAAAGTCAGCCAGCCCAATTAGGATTAAAGTAAGGCTTGTTTGCCTCAAAGGCAAACAGTATTAATTACGTCCTGAAGCAGAACAGGGCATTCATAAGGATACAAGGATTGCTAAATGCTGGAGTACTATTTGAGACACCCAGGTATTGTAGCACACCAATATTGCCATCTCTGTTTAGCCTTTTTTAATGTTCCTCTGGCAAAGGAAATTAGATATTTGTTTGCCTTTACATATGCAGGAAAACAGTATACTTACACCTGCTGAAAGCAGACCATGAAGAATTAGTGCTGGATAGTGTTATTAGAGTATGTGGATTACATTCTGATTTGTTCTTCATCTTTGGAACAGTACCATTAAGATTCTCTCACAGTATTAACTAAGCTTGCTCAAGGAGGACATGAAGCCTCAAAGACAAAACTAATAGCAATAGCTCCAGTTCAGCTGGAAAGCATTAGTGAGATTCCAATGTCTCAGACAGTTGGTCAGATGAAGAGGGATGGCCGGGTTCGGTGCAGACTGGATAGAAAATTATGCTTTTAAAACCACCACTTTTAGAAAACTCGTGAAAACAGCATGCCAGCTGATGCATATGAGAAGGCTTCTACTTAGACTATGGTTTATCCTGTTATTATTTACACACACCACAAAGTTGTGAAACTATTAGAGCAAGTAAGGCTGATTCTCTCTCATATTCATCTATGTTGGCTTATCCAGATGTGACAAATAAGAGATGTACAACTGTGAATCCAGCAGAATTGCTCCCTTTGAAGTTTGAGGGAACGCCACATGATTGTGTTGCTGAGTCATTAGCATTCACTTGTTTGCACCCAGCTTTAGAGTCGACACCCATTCCTAAGGTGGATGTTGATTATTTTGTAGATGATTCATGTTTCAGAGATCATCTTGGTCATGCAGGCTATTCAGTTGTAAGAAAATATGGTGACACCATATTTTGACACCATCATGTCACAACATTGTCCTCAACCTTGTTCAGCACAATTAGCAGCGCTTCAAGCTTTAGCTACAGCATGTCAGTTGGCTAAGGGAAAAGTAGCCAACATCTTTTCTGATTCTGCTTATACACATGGTGTGTGTCGTTTGTTTGAAACTGTAAAGAAAAAGCACGGATTTAAGAAAAGTGATGGCACTCCAGTTCAACATGCTGAACAATTTGGTCAACTAATTTCTGCCATGATGACACCTAGCTGGTTAGCTATAATTAAATGTCAAGCACATAAAAATGGTAATGATTTTGTTATAAAGGGAAGTAAAAAAAAAATAGCAAAGTGTTTCCCAAGAACTTCAAATACATGTGACTCATTCATAGTCCAGGTATTGGCCTGTCCATGACCTCTTAATTATTAGGTTATTGCACTAAGACACCTGCTGTCTCACCTCCTATTCATCTTTGTTTAATTAATCCAGCTATGTACAGAAGATGCCAGTGTACACAGGGAAGCTGACTAGTGGAGGCCCAGAGAAGGGGGATGTGGGTTGTACTTGATGTGACAGATTAACTAATTTTTTCACATCTTACGATCGTGGTCAGAATCTGCTAAAGAGAAAGATCACCATGGTTGGCACAGTGAAAAAGATAAATCCTGCAACATGGGGGAGAAAGACCATCTCCTCAAAATTTGCCTTCACTGCCACCACCACTCTAGTTTCTTACCTCCCAAAGAAGAACAAGAATGTGGTCATCCTGAGCACATCGCACAAAACAGCAGGGATCTTGAGGACAAGAAGCCAGCGATCATTTTGGACTACAACCACAACAAAGCAGGTGTGGACAAAATGGACAAGGTGATTGGAATTGACAGCTGCAGGAGGATGACTGCGCACTGGCCACTAGTCTTATTCTATAACATTATTCATGCGGATCGATGGAACAAGAGTTCCTGGTGCAGCTGAGACATTTATTCAAAGGAAAGTCTCCCTCACACACTTCTCCTTTTTTCTAAAAATTAATACCAGCACAGGGACACTGTAAAATCAAATAGTATACTTCACTAGAAAAATTCTATTATGTTTACTTAAATCTGACTAAAATATTGAGTTCACTAAAAATAGTTAATATTGGTAAAATGTTAAAATAAATATTTGAGATTACTAATAAAAATTAAGTAATATTACTCGAAATGTTTGAGACATTTTATTGGGCATGCGCAATGAAGCACAACTCCCCTCCCCCACACTTTGCTGAAGCTCATGGACTGAAGACGCTTTGAGCATCTACTGATTAAGGTAATTAATTAAGGCATATTTTTGTTTCCTTGTTTATTAGTTTTAATCATGATGTTTACTTGAATTAATATTACTTTGCAGAACATGTTAGAACCTTTTAAACTTGTCTTTACATAAACATCTTTTGGACCGTTTGTAGCTTTGAACACCTCGTGTTGGAAACCAACATCTAAAATGTTATTTTGCACTTTAGATCTGTAAAATCGGATTGCCGGTTAATTATATAAAAATGCTTTATTTTTGTTAATTTGATTACTCGGTCGTGACAACGCGGGACCTGGCAGTGTAACTGAACTCATCTATAGTTAGCATGCGTTATAAAATGTAGCCATTTTCATCGTGATGTGGAGCAGGGGGGGCTCGCGAGATGTTGAAAGGAGGGAAGGAGGGAAGGAAGGGGAAAAAAACAGGATATGGAAGGCAAAAAAATCGGGAAGAAAAAAAACGGGACATGGGGGACAAAAAACCTGTCTTAAACCTACTGCGCAAGTTTTGACTGAATACACCGTCAAACTGTAACCACCGCGCGATAATACTAAAGTAACGTCTGAATGTCGCCAGCGCGTGCACTGCGCGTACATCTTTTAAAAGACAGCGTTGAAGTGTATCTTACTGAATATTACAGATTAAAGCTGCATTTTAGTTTTAAAGAAGTAGTTCAACAAACATTTTTCATATGACTTGCATGATGATTAGGTTTTTTCAATAGTTAATACCAATAGTATTGTTCACTGTTAAAGTTGTGGATTAATTCATTTTATTGGAAATATTTAATGCATTGCAAGTTACTTTGCCTTTACCCTAAGTAATTCATTTATTTTTTCTTTTTAGGTTTCCTGTTGATTGCCTTCTGCCATGCAGTGGAATTGTGAGTTTTGCTTCTTTACATCTGAAAAGAGGGCACAACTTCTTAAGCACTATCACATAAACCATACTCGAATTGTTTCAATACCATGCCTCCACTCAGATTGCCCATGTACTTTTAAGATCTGAGATCTGAGTTCTATGAAGCATTGGACAAACACTCTACACGTTTGAAATTCTGCATCAAGTTGATTTAAAGGTGAACCTTTTATGTAGTTGTCTTTATTGTATAGTCTGTGTTTGATCGTTAACCTCATTCTCTGTTTTTCATAGTCATCTGATGTAACTTGTGTGCGCACCGCAGTACTTCATGGCCTTCCAATCCTCCTGTGGGATTATTCTGTGGAATTTTCACGACATTCTTTGTAAGTAATGTTTGTGTTTACTTCTTTGTTATTTGTGCTAATGCTAAATTGTGTATTAGGGTCCATTAGAATATAGATCAGATGAAGAGTACACAGAAGTTATTTGTCTCGTGACCTAGCCAGCATCACAGCGATCACTTTCAATGTCCAGAAATGTAGGACATTACTAAAATAGTCTTTGTGATCATAGTCATTCAAATGTAATTTGATGAAGTGACAATAATACTAACAGTGGAGGCGAACACAGAAGAGGATGAATTGTTGAATAAAGTTTGGTTTTTTTGCAAGCAAAGTATTCCTGTGACTTCAAGATTACATTTGAACAACTATGATCACATGGCCTGTTTTAGCAATGTCTTTACTATCTTTCTGGATGTTGAAAGGGGAAATGATGATGTCCAAAACTGGGCAGGGAAGCTCAAGATATCATAATTGATATCTTGTGTAAAACAATATGCCAGAATTTATATTTTACAATCAACTTTCCCTTTAAAAGATGATCACACTTTCTTATGCTTCGTGCTTACACAGGACACTGTTCCAAGATATGGGAAAATTACCACTTGTTACTTTTCTCTGTTTAGGATTCAGATGTGAATGTAGACCTGAGTGCAGTTGATGTTGGCCTGCTCACAGTTTTACCAGAAGACATGCCTGCCCAAACTCCACATCCCCTCAATGTCGACTCATTAAAGGCAATCATTCTTGAGGGAAAAATTGTTGTGGGTGATGTCCCAAACTTGCCATATGCTGTGTTTTTCTGCATGTTGCCTATTTTTAAAAAAAAGCTGTTTTTGCAGTTATTTGATGTCAAGTGGCAGTTATTGATTAGTCAAAGTCCCCATGCTGTTTAGATAGAAGTATATATTAATACTATATATATTTAGTATTTCTACTTCATTGTTCTTAAAAATCTGTGTTGTTTATTAATTTGTTTATTAAAAAAATTCAGAGTTTTAGATTTGTGTTGAGTGTCTTTTGTCTTTTCTGTTAGCAGTAAGTAGACAGCAGTAACAAGACTATGTGAGAATCATGATGTCACCTGCTGGTTCACCTCTCTCCTCTCCTGTCCATGTGAAGCTAAAGCTCACACCCACACTGCCACAAATATGCTGCAGAGTTGTATAAGATCATGTGATTTTACACAATTACATAATCTCACACCATCTCAGACAATCGCACAAAACCTGACACAACCTCACACCATCTATTCTGCCCTCATAGAACGTGGTTATGCTCCATTAGACAGAAAGCGAACACTTGAATAGAAATTCCTAGGCGTCTTCTTGGTTATAATTCTTTACTTGCTGCTTTACCACAGTCAACCGTCCACTCTTATTTCCTTGTTTAACACCTCTCACAACCATTCTAGTAAATAAAACTGTTCATTTCAATTGTAAACCTTGTGTTACAGTCAGCCATCCTTTAAACCTGTTTGCTTCTGCAGGTAATAGAACATGTGCAGTTCCACCATATTAAAATGTGATTTCAAAGTAAAGATCTCTGAAGAACTAATTCACAAGAATCCACTTTATACCCAAATAAAAAGCATAATAAAAAAAATACAACTTAGATTTCTAAGAGCGGCATCTCGCACAATCTCACACAATGTAAGACTGTGAGGTTTTCTGAGATTGTCCAAGATGATATGAGAAAATATTAGATGGTGGGAAACAGTGTAAGATCGTAGAATTGATTGAGCCCATCTGATATCCAAGATGACGCCGCTGCATTCGGATGTCATCCTGGTCGTTCTGCTCACATTGTGCTTCTACTTTGTTTATCCAATTTACTCTCTTTGTATGCAGACAGAACATCCACAATGATCACTTACAACTTTGGAACACTTCTAAGCTTTGGATACCACTATACTCACATACTGTATTCTGTGATGTTTTATCTATAATGAAATATCAGGCACTGTTACGTCCTTCTTTTTCTCTTAAACATAGCTGGACCTACTCAGTACCGGACTCTGCTGTTACACCGTCTGATAACTTCTCTGTTCTGCAGTCAGACAGAACGGATGATGCCTGTAAGTCTAAAAGTTGGTGGTGTTTAGTTCATGACCAACAAATGCTGTGATCCCTGAAAAATCTCCATACTGTCACGCTCCTGTTCACCCCATCTAGAACATATGTCCATCATCTGCCGTCCATTCTGTCTGCCCCGGGAGTTCTTATTGGTCATTGTTACTTCTGTATAGATACCACATCAGGCTGATAGACAGGTAATGACAAACATTTTACATGTGCTACCAGAGGAACGAACACACTGCACCATTGCTATTCTCTGTTCAGGAATGGCTACAAAGCTAAACTCTTGAAGCGAGTAAACATCATGAAAGCAGCTGGCCCTGATGGCATTCCAAAGCACATTCTGATATCCTGTGATGATGATGATGGTTTGTTCACTTCCATCTTCAACAAATCACTTGCAGCATCTGTTGCCCCCTCTTTATTACATTTTTTTTAAATTATCCCCGTTCCAAAAAAATAACAAACCCACCTCTCATTGCCCTCAATGGCTCATGAAGAACTTCACCACAGGCCCTCTTCAGTTTCATCCAAATAGGTGATGACTAAATCTGATGACTAAATCTTATAGCCTTAATAAAAGATTTATCTTACGAGACATCAGACTTCTTAATGACTTCGTAATTTAATGTCTTAAATCCAAAATGTATTTTTGCCTCTACACACTGCTCCTTACATTGTCTTAATCATTGCTACTGTTTTTCTTACCTCATTACCTGTTGTACTCAGTGCAAATATATTTAGATGTGCAAAAGGAGTACACATTATTATATACCACCTTATTGTTTAAAAAATATATTCAATTTTTTATATGTTATACTTATAGACCTTACTTGTGCACAGTTCCTTAGCGGCCGATCAGGCTTTAATTTCACTGCACTTGGCCCTTGTCAGCTGTCCATCTCCAAGATTCTAGAAAAGGTTGTAGCACAGCAATTCTGCTCACATCTACTGAGGAATAACAATTTTAAAATGTATCTGTCAGGATTTAGGCCTCATCATAGCACAGAGACGGCGCTAGTTAAGGTGGTAAATAACCTGTTATTGGTTTATGATCAGGGTTTTGTCTTTTTACTTGTTTTGCTCGACTCAGCTTTTGACACCAGAATCTCCTTCTTTCAACTTAGAAAAATTGCTAAAATTAGAAATATGAATGTTGTTACAGAATGCAAAAAATGTGTGAGCAGAACTGTGTCTGAGTCCCGAACACTGGTTGGAAGGTTGTTCCATAACTGTGGAACAACCTTCCAACCAGTGTTCGGGACTCAGACACAGTCTCAGTGTTCAAGTCGAGGTTGAAAACGTATATTAGTGGAGTCTTTAGTCAGTAGGTGTTTATGTGCTGATTGAGCAGAAATTCTTTGGTTATACAAAACAATTGTTGCAGCAGCTGTCTGGGTGTCTGGTATCAAACAATGTTGGAGGTGAAGATGCTGGATGTGGAGATTCTGGGCTGGTGTGGTTACAAGTGGTCTGCGGTTGTGAGGCTGGTTGGATGTACTGCCAAATTATCAAAAACATCTTTGGAAAAAACCTGCAACATCTGTGGCATTGTGCTGCCAGCCTAAAGCAATAATCATGCTGTCTAATCAGCATATGGATCTGCCACACCTGTGAGGTGGATGGATTATCTTGGCAAAGGAGAAGTGCTTACTAACACAGATTTAGACAGATTTGTGAACAATATTTGAGAGAAATAGGTCTTTTGTGTACATAGAAAAAGTCTTAGATCTTTGAGTTCAGCTCATGAAAATTGGGGGCAAAAACAAAAGTGTAGCGTTTATAATTTTGTTCAGTGTATGTTTGTGACAAATACAAATCTTGAATCTTGACATTGCATTAAATGGTGTAAGATTGTGAAAGCTTGTGCAAGATTGTGTACAATAATGTGAGATTTTAAGCAATGTTTTCCACAATGTTTTTCTTATCAGTTGTTATAGTTTTTTTTCATGACCAAACCTTTTAGTGTCTGTTGCTCAATACAGTAGTTGATTATTTATATTCATTTATTTATATTATTTTTAATATAAAGCTTTTGCAGTGGCTCAGATAGATTTTATATTTCTCTTTTCTCAGATATAAAATGGTTAGGTTTTTTTTGCCATAGTCTACTGTCTGATCTTTATAGGCTTCTTGCACAATGCTAGAACAATACAAATTACAACATTTAACCCTAAAATATCTTTTAAAAGGAAAGAAGAGGTTAGTTTAAATATAATATACTATACTATACAAGTAGTAATTGTATTATGTATTGTGGCTTCTTCCTTACACTTGCAAGATTGGACTCTATTTACAGATGGAATCTCTTTACACTAATATAATTAGTACTAAGGATTACATTTATTTCTAATGAGTTCTAATAATTCTAATGAGTTAAGGGCATCAGGAATAAGTACATTGTACTCAATAAAGTTCTTACTAAAGGATCTTCACCGCCCTGTTGGGTCTACCATTTTACAGAAGACTTCATTTTTAATCCTGGCATGACCAAGGTTTGAGACGGACTTAAGAATTTACCGCTCTTTAAAATTTTCAGTGATGCATATGAATCAGGACAAAGCCAAGAACATATCCAACATTTGTGTTTTATAGACCGAGAGGTGGTTTGATGTCCTTTTTACTACTTTATATTGAAGGTCAGAATGTATAATGCTGCTTCAGTATGACATGTTTGGGTCTTCAGTTTGTCCATATATACCTGGATTGATGCTGTATTTTTAAGGTCCAAACAATGACTGCAGTGTCTTAAGAGGCTTTTCTGTTTTTACCATAGGTTTTAATAACCAGCTGCAAATGAACTACAGGTATTAGATCCAGTCATGCAGGTATAACTGGAATTACTGCTGTGGGGCAGATATCTACGCTGTTTATTCTATTTGTTGTTTCCTTATTTGTTTTGCATCCAAAGCTATTTAGTTGCATTCCTAGCAGTCCTCCACAACTGCACACAATGTGACTTCGTGCAATTCACAACTATGATAGTTGCTGTACGACAAACCGAATATTTACAAGTACACACACAGCCCATTATATAGAAAATCCTGTGTCTATTCACTGTATAATAAGACTAAGGAATAAATGCACTACAATGTCCAAAAATAATCTTATTACAGTTAAAATACCAGATTAACAAACACAAAAAAATTCTAGTTTGGTCTTCTGTTGTAAACAAAATCATTACAGATATTAATCTTGATGCACTCTGTCTCACTGAGACTTGAATTAAACCAGATGATTATATGGGTCTAAATTAGTCTACAGCGTCAGGATATGTTTATAAGAATGAGCCCCGTCAGACTGGTCGTGGGGGAGGTGTAGCTTTCATTTATAGTGCCCTTCTTAATGTTAGTTAAAAATTAAAATTCAGGTTTAAATCATTTGAAGTGCTCGTTCTTAAAGTTGAACTTTTAGACATTTTTCCATAGAAAACCCCTACTATCTCTCGCTCTGGCCACCTTGTGCAGACCCCCAGGGCCCTATGTTGATTTTCTTGATTAACCCTAACCCAATATTTTAATATTCATGTAGATATCATCATGTAAATGATGCCCTAGGACTATAATTTGTGGAATTATTCAACTCTTTTGGGGTTAAACAAAACATCACCAGACCGACTCATCATTTTAATCACACACTAGACTTAATATCTCACAGAGACAACGTCACTGATATAGATATTTTACCTCAGAGTGATGACATCACAGACCATTACCTCATATTGTAGAGCAGTTTAGTCGTGTCTCACCACGTTATCGACTTGGAAGGACTATTGTTCCGACCACTAAGGACAGATTTATAAGTATCCTGCCTAAACTTAAACTTAATCTGGAAAGAAACTGTAGGAAAACTAAATTGGGGGTATTTAGAATCGCGTATAAAGACAGTATGCTCAGCTACAGACAGGCGCTAAAAGCTGTTAGAACTGAACACCTGAGCAAACTCATAGAAAACAACCAAAACAATCCCAGGTTCCTTTTCAGTACAGTTGCTAAATTAACAACAAATCAGGTATCTGAAAAATTTATTCCATCACAGTTTAGTAGTGAGGAATTTTTTTTCAGTGAAGAAATTCAGAAACACAAAGGTTGAGGTCCAACCTCTGACAGCATCTCCTGATCCAATCCAGTACCTAAAACTCCACAACTACACTTCTTTACACATACAGGACAGGAAAAGCTGTATAATGTTATTACCAAAGCCAAATCAACAACATGTTCAATTCCAACTAAACTACCGAAAGAAGTGTTCCATACAGATGGTGAGATTTTTCTCAATATTATTAACGCCTCACTATCTTTAGGTCAATTTTAATTATTATTATTAAATTAAAAAAAACTATCCGGGTAAATGCAAGTTAAATATGGGGTGCCACAAGGTTAAGTTCTAGGACCCCTGCTATTTACAAAATACATGCTTGCCTTGATCATCTGAGATCTTAACTACTCTGCTTGATTGTGTTGTCAGTTCATCTTGGTTGGTAGTATGGGAATAAAATAGTTATGCGCTTGTGCTTGCAGATGCACATCTCACAATATTGCCAAAGCAGCCTATGGCTTTTGTTCCTTATGTGATTATCCAACATATGATCATTCCTATGCTGCTTTACTCTTTCACTATTTCAGAATTGCCTTGTGACACATTGAAGACCAACAGGTGTCTTGGTGGGAAAATGAGCAAATGTAGGGGGATTATACACAATTCAGCAGTTCCCATGACCATGTTAAGTTCTCTGTCCAGCTCTTGTCACAATTGTCTATTGTCAATTATCTACAGATACCCTAACCCCAACCCTAGAACCAGGATTTTATTAGATTTTACCCATACTGGTGGAGCTAAAATCCATTTAAATAAATATTTAAATAAAAATGTTTTAATATATGGATATGGAAAATTGACTTAGAACAGCAAGAATGCCGAAAGTAAAACATAGGGGGATTTTTTTAAGTAAAACAGGAAATAATGTGTACAATTGTGCGAGAATGTATCAGTGTAAAAGATCTGTAGCGATAATATCTGTTTATTGTGGTTTTGTTCTTGCCCTTCCCTGAAGACACAACACTGACTAGTTTTGTTTCATTCCTAGGATACGTGAAGGAATTAGAAACTTTGCCAACAATTTTAGAATCTCTGGGTGTTTAACTGAACTGCTAAATGCAAATCAAATGCAGGTCACATGATCTTCTGGAATCAGGAGTTATGTACTTTCATTTTTGAAATGTTAAATTACTTCTTTATGCAGGTCATATTTAATTATAATAATTTTGCAAATAAAAATTTCAAATTTAAAAATAAGTATAATAATTTATAATTATAAAAAAATATTTGTTATATATAAATATATATATAATATGAAACTATTAACTATAAGATATTTATTAATTAATTTAATGATTAGGATTACAAATAAAACTGATCTAAGGGAGAAATATAATGTTTTATTATACAATTTCCTCATATCAGCATGTAATTAAAACAATAATGGTGAAATCTTTAAAAACTGTAAAATAACTAATGCTACTTTATTAAATGTAATGAAGGCTTCTCGGTTTTGCTACAATAAAGTACAAGGCAGTGTCTAGAGGATCTGTGGCAGATTCTCCAACAACGTATTATTTAGCAGCTGATTTTCAAGCGTTATGTCGAATTCTGGCTTTAGTTCATTACTGTACACTTTGCTTCTTTCATTTTTAAACGTTAAGAAAGTCTTAGTAGACACACACACCGACCTAAATCTGTGTGTCTTTTTTTCTCTCTTGGCCATCCCTCACTTATTGCAAATGATAACATTCATTCGTTAAAACATACGTGTGTGATCCTTTTTATTGCACCAGCACCATTCACACACTAAAACTTGGCCCTGCGCCTGCTTCCACATGTTCCTCATGTGCTACAACTTTATATGCCAGAATAATATGTCAGTGGTTTATTTAATATTAGTTTTATATCAGTGAATGAACAGAAAATCAGCATTAGAGTCAACATGAGCTTCATGAATGGGGAGCATGCCCAGACAGGTCTGAGGCGGGTGACATAAAAAGTAGGATGGACTCGTAGGATTCTGGTGAGTTTGAGACGTACTGCGGTGGGGTTAATGAGCTTGGAGATGTGGAACAGGCCCATGAAACGAGGGGTGAGTTCGTTGCACACAGCTTTGAGTGGCAGGTCACAAGTAGAAAGCCAGACCCTTTGGCCAATCTGATAGTTGGGGCCGGGCGCCATCTGCGGTTGTGCCATCCTAAAAGGCAAGAAATAGTTTTTTAAAAACATTCTAAAAATGTCTAGTGATAATATTACAAAAACATTAGGGAATAATGTTCTAAGATGTTTTCAGCGGGTAGTTAAATTTTTTCTGTTCTCTTCAAATATAGGATAACATTTTCTGAAAGCATTCTGAAAATGTTTAGTGAAAAAGTTGTTAGAACATGTTAACATTCTAATTAAGATTTTTACAGGAAGTTTATTTTTTTTTCTTACAATTTTGTTCTGATTTTCAAGATATTCTCGAAATATATTATAAAAATGTTTTGTGATGAACTATAAAAGCTTAGACATAATTTTTGGATGGAATTCTTAAAACATTATACTTTAACATTTTTTAACATTTTCAATGTTTTCTGCTGGTAGTTTTATTTTCCCAGACTGTCTTTATAGAACGTTTCACTTATAACATTGTTGAAACATTGTGCACTAACTATCCTATAAAGGCCTGCCCCCAGCTCCCCACCCCACCACCACCACCAAAGACATGGATTATAGTGCATAACATAAAAATAGCAAAATCAATAACATGAAAACTTTAATAGCCTGCTTAAGAAACACATCAAACATTTATTTCATTGTTTAAACATTTGTAACAGATACAATAACATTAAAAACATTGTTTAATAATTAGGATTCAAACAGGTCACAGACACCCTATATATATACAGCGAGGAAAATAAGTATTTGAACACGCTGCTATTTTGCAAGTTCTCCCACTTAGAAATCATGGAGGGTCTGAAATTGTCATCGTAGGTGCATGTCCACTGTGAGAGACATAATCTAAAAAAAAAATCCAGAAATCACAATGTATGATTTTTAAACTATTTATTTGTATGATACAGCTGCAAATAAGTATTTGAACACCTGTCTATCAGCTAGAATTCTGACCCTCAAAGACCTGTTAGTCTGCCTTTAAAATGTCCACCTCCACTACATTTATTATCCTAAATTAGCTGCACCTTTTTGAGGTCGTTAGCTGCATAAAGACACCTGTCCACCCCATACAATCAGTAAGAATCCAACTACTAACATGGCCAAGACCAAAGAGCTGTCCAGAGACACTAGAGACACAATTGTACACTTCCACAAGGCTGGAAAGGGCTACGGGGAAATTGGGAAGCAGCTTGGTGAAAAAAGGTCCACTGTTGGAGCAATCATTAGAAAATGGAAGAAGCTAAACATGACTGTCAATCTCCCTCAGACTGGGGCTCCATGCAAGATCTCACCTCGTGGGGTCTCAACGATCCTAAGAAAGGTGAGAAATCTGCCCAGAACTACACGGGAGGAGCTGGTCAATGACCTGAAAAGCGCTGGGACCACCGTTTTCAAGGTTACTGTTGGTAATACACTAAGACGTCATGGTTTGAAATCATGCATGGCACGGAAGGTTCCCCTGCTTAAACCAGCACATGTCCAGGCACGTCTTAAGTTTGCCAATGACCATTTGGATGATCCAGAGGAGTCATGGGAGAAAGTCATGTGGTCAGGTGAGACCAAAATAGAACTTTTGGGTCATAATTCGACTAAACGTGTTTGGAGGAAGAAGAATGATGAGTACCATCCCAAGAACACCATCCGTACTGTGAAACATGGGGGTGGTAGCATCATGCTCTGGGGGTGTTTTTCTGCACATGGGAGGATGACCGGGGCCATGTTTTGCGAGATTTTGGGGAACAACCTCCTTCCCTCAGTTAGAGCATTGAAGATGGGTCGAGGCTGGGTCTTCCAACATGACAATGACCCGAAGCACACAGCCAGGATAACCAAGGAGTGGCTCTGTAAGAAGCATATCAAGGTTCTGGCATGGCCTAGCCAGTCTCCAGACCTAAACCCAATAGAGAATCTTTGGAGGGAGCTCAAACTCCATGTTTCTCAGTGACAGGCCAGAAACCTGACTGATCTAGAGAAGATCTGTGTGGAGGAGTGGGCCAAAATCCCTCCTGCAGTGTGTGCAAACCTGGTGAAAAACTACAGGAAACGTTTGACCTCTGTAATTGCAAACAAAGGCTCCTGTACCAAATATTAACATTGACTTTCTCAGGTGTTCAAATACTTATTTGCAGCTGTATCATACAAATAAATAGTTAAAAAATCATATATTGTGATTTCAGAATTTTTTTTTTAGATTATGTCTCTCACAGTGGACATGCACCTACGATGACAATTTCAGACCCTCCATGATTTCTCAGTGGGAGAACTTGCAAAATAGCAGCGTGTTCAAATACTTATTTTCCTCACTGTGTATATATATATATATATATATATATATATATATATATATATATATATATATATAAAAATAATGGATTCATTTTATTATATATTAATATTTATAAGGTTTATCTCAGTGCTACTGTCAGGAATCCACTTGCCACACTCCCTTCGGCGGCTGTCATGCCCCCGCTTTCCCTGAAGCTCCCGGCTTCAATTTTGCACACCTGGGGCTCATTATTCACTCATCCCCAGCTCCTGCATAAACCCCTCATTCACCCGCACTCCTTGTCCTCTATTGTTTGTATATGTGTGGTTGTTGCGTATTCCTATGCATTCTCTTCCTCTCGGACTCCGCACTCTCTCCACGGCTGCGCATTCTCCTCAAAGCGCACCCCGGATTACCCCTATCCCTTTGTGCGTTCGTCCCTGGACATCGTGGGACTCGCCACTCCAGGGCGTACCAGGGATATCTCTCTTGGGACTATTACTGGACTGCTGTGTGTGTGTTTCTTTGTTTTCTCTTCAGTCATTAAAACAAAGCAAACTGTGCTCTGAAGGAGCGATACAGAAGGTCTTTTCTCCCTGCTGCTATTAGACTTTACAATCAAAGCTGCTCCCAGTAAACCAGTCACCAACATACAACACTGTTACATACATAATACACACTGTTATTACTGTTAATAGTTACTGTTATTACTGTTTAACTGTGTAATAATACTACCTGTGTGCAATGTTACCTGTAATACCACCTGTGTGCAATAATACCTGCAAAACGAACTTTTTCCTTATTTGTATTTATACATTGTGTTGTGTATATACTTGTATACTATAGTAATATTCGTCTATTCTTTTATATATTTGCATTTATTTATTTATTTATTTTTTTGCTGCTGTGACAAAGAAATTTCCCCACTGTGGGACGAATAATGGTATATCCTATTCTATCCTATATTAAAGCCCTGGCTTTACTGAAAATGGTGCCCAGAACACAGTACTCTGCAGGGATGGTTGCAAATTTGCGCTACCCCGGAAGCGGGAGCTGCAGAAGTGGAAGAACCGGAAGTGCGTGCCGCTGGCTGAAAATTATTGTTAAAAAAAAGGCAGTTAATGGTTATCATTTTTGTTTTTGTTGAAATGAACACTAATAGGAATAGGGACACACAATTGCACTAACCCCTCTCCAATAATACAGTAGGAATAAAAAGGTCTCGTAAACAAAAAACTCATCCCCATACAAATGTCTTCCCTGTGCAACGAAGTACACCAACAACTCCTCTGCATTGCAACTGTACTGTTTTGACATTTCTGAGCAAACAAGAATGAATAATGCCACACTAAAAACGTGTTCTGTAGAACAAAAAAACACTGTCTGTCTCTAGTCCATTTTCTATAATACTGCAAAGGTCTCCAACAACATCAAGAAATGTTAATATTAGTTGACTTTGACAAATCAAAACACAAAGCCAATGGAAATTTTGAAGTATGAGATAAATTCAATTGAATACATTTTCAAATATTTCAGGAACTGGTCTTTCCTGATTTAATCTCAAACTCAACCATTTTGCTGGTGACCAGCAGTGTTTTTGTCCTTAGCAGGTCTGGGTGTTCATTTTCTATCCATTTTTTTTTTTTTTTTTTACAGAAAATTACAATGCATTGTGTTTTATATGAAATTAATTTATCCACTGCGCAATTGAATGCCTGAGTGGCATGCTATTGCTGCTCCGAAACAGAAAATCATTAACATCTCCATCATCTGCATGTTTGACAGAACCCTATTCTTGAACAAGTTCTTGGGAAAGCATTGAAGGACAATGTGGAGATCCATTTGTTGGCAAAAACTCTGATGCATTTGTTTGAGCCCTTGCACATTTTTCTTCTAATCTTTTGGCTTCTTTTTTTTTCAAAGGGAAGAGTACTTTCTATATGACATTGCAACCAATATCTATATATATGAAAGATAAGAGCAAAAGGTTGATAAAAAAAATCATACCAAACACATTGTTAGATCCATGCTGCTTTAAGTGTGAAGAAAGAACAATACAAACAAATAGCAGAATAAGTATTTATTTGTGTTCAGTTAATCATTGATAACAATAATAATGGGCAGATCTACAATTAAAATGTTTAATTGTCTTTTTTTAATTTTTTTCAGTACGTCCATATAGAATGATTCAATGCACTAAAACGAACTCCTAACATAATTTATTATACATTTTGTATGTATTCCTGATAAAAGTTTCACAAGAAGACCATACATAGATATAACATGTAACATTAACCGACTCCGTTAGGAGTTCGTTTTAGTGCATTGAATCATTCTATATGGACGTACTGAAAAGATTAAAAAAAAGACAATTAAACATTTTAATTGCATTCTTAAGATATTTTGAGCCGCTAATCCCAATTCCACTTCTAAACCTAGCCATAACATATCATAAAATATGTATATTTATAAAGAAGAAGCTAAAAGGCAGACAGACATAATCAGGATCATGTATTTACTGCAAAAAATTAAAAATCCAAATAACAATATGATCTCAGAGTTCACTGCTTCTACAACACCTCTGTTATCAACTCTGTGAAGATGTGCACCAAAAACATGGCATGTCCCACACTTTAAGGAAGCATGCTAAAGTGTTTGATGTTACTGCCATTAAACATGTCATAATGCTTTTTATAGGCGCCATTTTTTTAAATGTATTATTTATTTGAGATTTAACTACGGTCGCTTGCTGCCTCATTTTGGATTACAGCACATGAACAAAATTGTGGCGTGAATCTACGTTGTGTTTTTCATGTATTTTATTGTTCTATTGACAGTCACATCATAGGACTATACTGATAATAAGTTATCTTCATAAAACCCTTTGAATTATAAACTGAAGCAACAGAAAAAAAAAACAGCAAGAATCCTTTTTTTCTTGGTAACTTTATATCAAACTTATAACAAGACCATCTTTATCAGTTCAAACAAATGTTGTATAATTTCCAACAACTAGGCCTGTTTTTGCCTTCATTATATATACACAACTGATGTTTATCCTTGAATTAATTTTATTAGGCTATTTAATTTGCTTTCACTAATATTTGCTATGTTTAAAAAAAAAAATAAAAATAAAAAGCAGATTTAGGCAGCACGTGAAGTTAATGTTTTTTTTTTTTTTTTTCACTCATTGTTAATGAGTGGCTTAGAGTGAAAAATCTTCTTACTTTAATACTTTAACTCATCAAAATATTTCAACCAATTTAATTATTTTTTTAGGTTATATGAAATATAACTCATAATGAAGTCAGTTTAATATAATTTAAGCTGAATGACTGTCACACTAACAATTTCATTATACTCTACATTATACTAATTTTATTACAATTTCATTATAAGGCAGCAGCTCAAACTAAAGTGTAGGTGTAGGTGGAAATCAGTTGTCAATTTATTTCCCTTCCACAGGTCTACTTCTTTCGGCTTCTCCCATGAGGGGTCGCCACAGCGGATCATCCGTCTCCATACCCCCCTGTCCTCTACATCTGCCTCTTTAACACCAACTACCTGCAATCTTCTGGATCCAAGATCGTGGCACAGCAGAAGCTAGCAGTGGCCGCTCCAGACCCAAAATGGTGCTACTTTCACTTTGTAGCCCGCCTTACGCAACATATGGACATCAGAGCAACCGGTGTCCCGCCCCCACCTCGGGTTTTCAGACCACATCTCAGTTATGCTAATCCCAGAATACAGACTGCTCAGCAGGCATTCAAGACCAGCTCAAAACCAGGTGAGAACCTGGCCAGCAGGATCCATGATTGCTCTCCAGGACTGCTTTGAATGCACTGACTGGGACATGTTTAGGGAAGCTGCAACCAACAGCAATTTTGGAGGAGTACACATCAACAGTGACTAGCTACATCGGCAAGTTCATTGATGACCATTTCCAAGACTATTAGTACACGCTCCAATTAGAAGCAGTGGATGAATGCCAAGGTGTGTGCGCTGCTATAATCAAGAGACCCTGCTATGAAGGCAGAGTTCCTTAAAGACAGCGAGGGCCAAACTGTCCTGTGCCATGAGAGAGGTAAAGCATGCACACGCCAAGAAAATCCATGGCCACTTCTAGTACAGCGGAACCACCCAGCTTGTGACTGTAACGCCATTGTTCCTACCTGCCTCAAGATGACGACCATTGTTTCCGTGCCGAAAAAGTCTACTGTCTCCTGCTTCAATAACTATCATCCAGTCACGCTCACACCCATCGTGATGAAGTGCTTCGAGAGGCTCGTTATGAAGCATATCACTGGACCCAATGCAGTTCACGCATCGTCCAAACTGCTCCATAGACAATGCCATCTCCAAAACCTTTATCTGGCCCTCATCCACCTAGACAACAAGGACTCTTATGTACGGATGCTGTTCATAGACTTCAGTTCAGCATTCAACACAATCATTCCTCAGCACCTGATTGAGAAATTGAGCTTACTGGGCTTGAACACCTCCCTCTGTATCTGAGTCCTAGACTTCCTGACTGGGAGACCTCAGTCAGTCCTGATCGGAAACAGCATATCCAGCACCACCACACTGAGCACTGGGGCACCCCAGGGCTGTGTGCTCAGTCCACTGCTGTTCACTCTGCTGACTTACGACTGTGTAGCAATGCACAGCTCGAATTACATTTTTAAGTTTGCCGATGACACGACCGTGGTGGGTCTTATCAGCAAGAACGATGAGTCAGCATGAGTCAGCATACAGAGAAATTTTCATTTCAATGTGTAATGCGTCAGCTATATATGGCAATAAATGCTTTTTGACTTGACTTGACTTGACTTGACTTGATGCCTTCCTTCACCACATCCATGAACCTTCTTTCTGGACTTTCCCTTTTTCCCCCTTCCTGGTGGCTCCATCCTCAGCATTCTCCTACAGATATACCCCATGTCCCTCCTCTGCACATGTAAAAAACATTTCAAACTCGCCCCCCCTTACCTTGTCTCCAAAACGTCCTACATGCGCTTCTCTAACACACTCTCTATTACTTTGCACTGTTGACCCCAGGTACCTGAACTCCTCCATGTTCTCCACCTCTTCTCCTTGCAACTGCACCACTCTTTTAGACACATGTACTCTGTCTTACTCCTACTGACTTTCATTTCCCTTCTCTCCAGCACATACCTCCACCTCTCCAGGCTCTTTTCAACCTGCTTCCTACTCTCACCACAAAACACAATATCATCTGCAAACATCATAGTCCATGGTGACTGCTGTCTGACCTCGTCCGTCAACCTGTCCATCACCACTGCAAACAGGAAAGGGCTCAGAGCCGATCCTTGATGCAGTCCAACCTCCACCTTAAACCAGTCTGTCGATCCTACTGCACACTTCACTGCTGTCTCATACATGTCCTGCACCACCCTAACATACGTCACTGACACACCTGACTTACTCATACAGTACCACAACTCCTCTTTCCTCCCGGTCATCCGTGTGTATTTTCCTTCTGACCTTCTCTATACTTCTCCATCAACATTTTTAAAGCAAATAATGCATCTGTCGTGCTTTTCCTCAGCATGAAACCATACTGTTGCTCACAGATGGTCATCTTTTCTCTCAGTCTGGCTTCCACTACTCTGTCTCATAAATTCATGGTGTGACTGTTTAACTGTATCCCCCTGTAGTTACTGCAGGTCTGCACATCTCCCTTATTCTTCTCCTTTATTGGTACCAAAAGACTCCTTCTTCATTCCTCAGGCATCCTCATCCTCCTGAATCTTGTTAAACAGTCTGGTTTACTGCATCTCTCCTAAACATCCCCATGCTTCTCTCAGTATGTAATCTGGTCCAACAGACTTTCCACTCTTCATCCTCCTCACATTTCCATCTCCATTCTTTATTGCTTTAACTAACAGCATCCTTCCCAGCTCGTTTCCTCTGTCTGGACAATTGGTATAAATCAAATCAAATAAAATTGTATTTGTCACATACACATACATACAGGGTACGACATGCAGTAAAATGCTTTTTACGACCGTCCGGCATGAGGAAATAGGATGAGGAGAATAAAACAAAGAAGGCAGATAAATAAAGTATAAAACTACATAAAATATAAGAATATATAAAGATATATATGAGAAAAAAGGTGTATATACAAAATATGCTTATGGCAGTAGGTTTATTTGATTGTCCTTAAAGTGTTCGTGTGCGGTATGGTGTGGTATTAAATATAAAGTGCACTCAGCTGAGCGAGTCCAGAGCAAAAGTGACAGTCCAGAGTTTAAAGTGTCATAGTGCGAAAAAAAAAAAATATGTGCAAAGAAAATGTGTGATGATGGAGAGAGTGGGCCAGTTTTTAGATCCTGGCTGATTCCTGGTTTAAACTCAGAATGGCCAGCGGGAAGAAGCTCCTCCTCATTCTCTCTGTGTTCGCTTTCAGGGAGCGGAAGCGTTTCCCTGAACGCAACAGAGAAGAGAGTCCATTGTTGGGATGGCTGAGGTCCTTCCCAATCTTCCTGGCCCTGGTCCCGAACCGCAAGCTGTAGATGTCCTGCAGGTTAGGGAGCTCGGTGTGGATGGTACGTTCAGCTGAACGCACCACCCTCTTGAGGGCTCGCCTGTCCTGCATGGTGCTGTTCCCAAACCAGGAAGTGATGTTAACCGTCAGAACGCTCTCAATGGTAAGTGTAAAAAGTCTTTAGCACCTAAAAGGGTAGTTTAAAGTCCCTTAAGCGTCTCAGATGGTACAGACGCTGCCGGGCTTTCTTCACCAGGGTGTTGTTGTGACAGGACCAAGACAGGTCCTCTGTGATGTGAACACCTAGGTACCGGAAACTGTCCACTCTCTCCACTGGGGTCCCATTGATGTTTAGCAGTTGGTATGACCGCTACTGCTTTGTGCTAAAGTCCACTATCAACTCCTTGTTTTGCTGACGTTCAGGAGAGGGTTGTTCTCCTGGCACCATCTCTCCAGGTTTTTAACCTCCTGTAGGTAAGCCGTCTCGTCATTTTTGGAGATCAGGCCCACCACAACAGTGTCATCAGCAAACTTGTTGATGGTTGTGGAGTTGGAAGTGGCCAAACAGTCGTATGCAGTGTTGTGCTAGTTACTAAAAAATAGTAACTATTTACAGTTAATCGTTATTTTGTTGATTACTTACACCAAAAAGTAATACATTACTGTTCAAAGTAACTTTTTAGTTACTTTTTTAAATAACCTTCTTTAATGTTCCCATTAATGCCCTTTTATGCGTTATGGTCTACAAACACAAAACTGACTTAAACACAAAGTAATTTTTAAACACTATTTTATTAAAGTCAGACCTGCACAAACTGAATATATCACAAGGATTTCTGAAATAAATAACAAAACAAGCTGAATAATATATTCACAATCAAAAACTAAAGTGGCTTCTGCTGTTGTGTTGAGCTCTTAAAAATGTTCCTTTCACAGCTGAAGTATGAAAACTATCAACAATGTAGAATGCCGGGTTAGCTTCTAGCTTCTAGCTCCTCAGGCATGGAGGTCCTGGAGGAGCTTCGACAGGAGTTGCTGTTTATCGCAGTAGATACGAGCTTCGAACCAGAAAGACACAGCTTACATTTGCCTTAAAAGTTTTTGTCTTTATACTTAACTAAAGTGAAATAATGAGCATATTTCCACTTTGGGAAACTCGTCTTGCTCTCAACTTGACTCGCCATTACTGCCGCACAGACCTGAATAAACGGAGACACGCCCACAGTGCGTCTTCTTCGTGTTTACAGTGGTTCATCCACCAATCCTACAGTGCGTCTTCTTCCTTTTTACAGTGGTTCATCCACCAATCCTACAATGCGTCGCTGCTGTAAGCAGGTTAGACTGTAGTCTACACTTCAGCCAAAATGTATTCATTTAAAAAATTACTAGTAACACGTTACTGCCCAACACTGGTCGTATGTGTATAGTGAGTACAGCAGGGGGCTCAGAACACAACCCTGGGGAGCTCCAGTGCTGAGGGTAAGGGTGGATAAGGTGTGTTTGCCCACTCGTACGGCTTGTGGTCTGTCTGTCGGGAAGTTAGAGATCCATTGACACAGCGGCAGGCTGAGTCCCAGGACCTCCAACTTAGAGGTGAGTGTGGAGGGAATTATGGTGTTAAATGCTGAACTATAGTCCACAAACAGCATCTTTGTATAATGACCATTTTTGTGGTCCAGGTGGCTCATCATAGTGTGGAGGAGATAAGCAATGGCGTCCTCAGTAAAACGGTTCTGACAGTAAGCAAACTGTAATGGGTCCAGTGTGTCTGGTAGTGATTCAGTGATGAAGTCTCTGACCAGTCTCTCAAAGCACTTCATCACTACTTAGGTCAAAGGGAGATAGTCGTTGAGGCAGGTGGGCTGGGGTTTCTTCGAGACAGGAACAATGGTGGACTGTTTGCAACATGAAGGGACAACAGACTGTTCCAGTAAAAGGTTGAATATCTCAGTGAACACCGGTGCTAGCTGGTCAGAGTAGGCTTTCAGAACCCGACCGATAATGCCATCTGGTCCTGCTGCCTTCCTGGTATTCACTCTCTTGAATGCCCTCCTCACATCATGCTCCGAGATGGTGAACATGTTCACCTCTCCCTGCCACAGGCTCCTAGAGCCACCATGTTGGAACTGTGACTCTAGTTTTCTGCAGTAACTTTTTTCTGGAGTAACTGCATCTCTGGGCTACTGCAACGGGCTACTGCATCTCCTTCCTTAGTGTCCAATTTCTCATTCAGCTCCTCATATGCCTTTCCCTTTGCAAAGAATGTTCCTTCTTTGTAATCATGAAACAGTGTGCCAACATTTTATTAAAAATATTGTTACCTCAACATTCTCAAAACATCCTTAATAAAATTACATTTAACATGTTCTAGCTTCATGTACAATTAACATTTTTGAAACATTATGTGAAATGAAAGAAAACACAATCCATAACATGTTTAAACTAATAAATGTAAAAATATATGTTTGTAAGGTATAAAACATAATTTACTGTTTTGTACATTGTGTAATCCAAGTACCTGGCAGCGGTCTCTCCGGATCCAAAAATGGTGCTTTCACCATATTTAACCCGACCTTTCACAATACACGGACACTAGAGTCAGCTGTGTTTATGTGTACGGCCACCAGACACTGTTACGGTACTCTGTAATCTCTGTGCAACAGTTTTTTCCCGCAAGCCATCAGGCTCCTCAATACACAGTACTGAAAGGGAACTCACACACAAACACTTGCGCACACACACACACACACACACACACACACACACACACACACACACACTCACTCAATGTGTGTTACTGAAATGTACAACCTGGACTTAACACTTAACACACACTCATTACTCATCTTAATCCATTTCACCATTATTTACCTGCTGTTTTTTGCACCTTTCACTGTAATACCGTTTACATGCTGTTTTTTGTACCTTTGACTGTATTATACTACACTGTTTACATGCTGTCTTTTGCACCTCTTGACTGCTGCTGTTTTTTTGCACTACATTGTATCCATTTATATTCACTCCCGGGTATAGTTTTTACAGTTCTCCTCGCACAGTACTGTATAATCAGAGTATACAGTAAATCTACTGGTTAGCGCTATCTTGGGTTTTGTGTCTTGTCTTGTGACAAGACACTTGTGTTGTGTCTTGTATTGTGTTGTCTTGTGTTGTCTGTCTGCACTGTCTGTCTGTACTGTTTTTCGTCTGCACTGTTTGCACTAGGTTGCACTCGATGCACTTTATGTAGCTTGTGTTGTGTTGTAGCTTTATGTTGTTGTTTAGTGTAGCACCAGGGTTCCGGAGGAACATTGTCTCGTTTTTACTGTGTACCACTGTGTATAGTAGAAATGACAATAAAAGCCACTTGACTTGACTAATCACCTTTTAATGATGTGGCCTCAGGCTTAAAACATTTATTTGTAATGTATGAAAAGCATCTTAAACACCTTCAAGGTTCATTACAAATAAATGTTTTAACCCAATGACATGAAAAACAAAAATAAAATATTAGAAACTGGTTGTAATTATCCCAATGATATTCATTTAACACACATTCTTCTTCAAGGACAAATGAAAAGAAAAGCTTACACAGATGTCTGGCATTTCTCCAACTTTGTTGTTAACCCTCTGGGGTGGCATTTTTTCCTCATGACATTGAACAAACTTAAATTACTCTGTCTTTTTATCGTACAGATAAGAGCATTAAATTAATTAAAATCTGTAAAGGGTCTACTTTCATTTGTATTCACTAATAACAAAATGCTGTGCAAAATAAAGCAAATGTGTGTAAAATAATGAAAACAGACAGGGGGCGCACTCTTCACAGACACGTAAATAAAAACCTGTGTTAAACATTAAAACTAAACCTGAATCTCATTGAATACTTACCTAACAGACTTAATAAACCCATGTATAAAAAAATTTAAAATATCTACTTTCAAATGAATTAACAATCTACACAAAGTAAACAAACAAACCAAAATAAACAATTAATCACAAACAAATAGTGTGTGATTATAAAATGATCTGAGGTGAGCCAGGTAATCATGTACATGCCCCCAAAAAATGGCATGAAACATCAAGCTTCATCATAGAATTAAATTTTTTTTTCTGTTCGTTTGGATGATGCCACGCTGCACAAGTGAAGAAGCACTTTGGATGGTTCTAAACGGTGAGGAAGAATTTACCTTCTCAGAGGAAGAGTGCGACTCAGATGAGCGTCTGGACACAGAGGAAGATATAATTCCAGACGAGTAAGCAATATTTTCTTACCACGATTTAAAATGTTGAGTGACTATATTTAAAAAGCTACTTAATAAGTTGGAATATTTCCAAACAGGCTATTGTCAAGCTGCATCAACAACGCTTTGGGAATGCTTCCGCGTTGTCCACGCTCTAAATCACGTGTGTAATCAGTCCATAGGAAAGACTGTCTTCTCAACACACTCTCCTCACTAGTCAACACATTTCCATCTCCATCCTTTATTGCTCTAACTTTTCTCCACCCTTAGTGTCCAAATTCTCCTACAGCTCCTCATATGCCTTTTCCTTTGCTTTCACCACATCCATCTTTACCTGCTGTCGCATAACTTTGTTCTCCTGCCTACTTTTCTCATCACTCTGTCGATCCCACTCCTGTTTCTCAAATCTTTCTCCTTATGCTCCTGCACTTCCTCATTCCACCACCACGTCTTTTTATCTTCCTTTCTATTTCCAGATGTTACACCAAGTATTTTTCTAGCTGTCTCCCTCATCACTCCTGCAGTAGTTATCCAATCATCCAGCACCTCTTCACCACCACCGAGCTCCTGTCTGACCTCTTCCCTGAATCTCACACTACACTCTTCCTCCTTCAGTTTCCACCATCTTATTCTTCTTTCAGTCCTCACACTCCTCCTCTTCTTCTTCACTTCCAAAACCATCCTACAGACCACCATCCGATGCTGTCTAGCTACACTGTCCCCCGTCAACACCTTACAGTCTCCAATCTTCTTTAGGCTGCATCTCCTACATAGAACATAGTCCACCTGTGTGCACCTTCCTCCACTCTTATACGTCACCCTATGATCCTCCTTCTTCTTAAAATACGTGTTCACCACTGCCATTTCCATCCTTTTAGCAAAACCTACCACCATCTGCCCTTCCACATTCCTCTGCTTAAAGCCATACCTACCATCACCTCCTCATCACCTCTGTTCCCTTCACCTACATGCCTAGGTATACCTTCTACCACTTCATCTAATTCACTCTAGAATGTTTCCTTCTCCTCCATCTTACAACCAAACAACCTGAAAACAATCAGTTAAATAATATTTCATTTAATAATCAACCATTATTTATATTGTGTACATTTAATGCTACAGAAGCTGACCCAAAGTGTTTTACAATAAGTAAAATCAAGTCAAGTATTCTTTATTGTGGTTCCGATCATGCACAGTTGTAACAGTTCCTGCTACTATTTTCCTGCTTTGCCACCAGGGGGAAATGTCACCTGAATATTTAGCTCTTCCAGTTCAAGAGACACATTCTGTTTTTAGCCTACTTAACAAATGCTCATGCTACTATCATTTTGCGAAGTATTGTGTTTGTTTTACATTACAAAGCATTTCATAATCTACATTTTCCCATGTTTATTATGTTTATCAACCACACGCTTTCTCTTTTGTGTTTATTGGAATTGTTTACCTCCTGGATTGTCTTTTACAGACTTTGTTGGTTTATTGACCCTGTTTATGGATTTTGTATATATTCTTTGTTTTGTTTTTTTAGTTCTCTAATCCATGCATGGATTCCATACTGTCTGTCTTTGCTTCAGCGTCACAGAATAATTTACCTTTCTGGAAATCCAGCAAATTTACCGCAGTTACAATTAGGGAGAAATGCTATGAGCAGCTCAAGGCTCAGCAAGTGGCTAACACCCTCTTCCTGCAAACCGGCTGACCCAAATAACCTAAAATGACTCTACCTGACAAATTTGATGGTTCTGCAGGCTGCTGTTGTGGATTTCTTAGACAATGAAAGGTCTACGTCTCCCATCAACCTGAAGCCTTTGGCAAGAAAACTGCTAAATGCACACATATGCTAACCTTGCTAACCGGAAAGGATGCTAGATGGCAGGATGTAATTTACAGTGCAGAACACCTTCTTATCCCAGTACATGGATTTATGGAACCAGGGCCATCCATGAGAACTTGAAGTGAGCCCTACCCCTGGTCTTTCCAGTCTCTTATTACTGGCACAAGTGAATGGTGCTAATGGAACCCAGGTCTTCTCAGCTCTCATAGACTCCACCATGGGTCCACCATCTGTCATGTGGTTGAAGAACTCAAGATCCCCACAGTCCCTTGCATTGTGCTCTAGAGGATCACAGCGGTGGATGACGAAGGCTACATAACTAAACAAACCTCCCTAGTGACTATTGGTGTGAGACTATTTCATATCAAAAAAACTAATGTCATCTCCTCACCAACCAATTCCATTATCCTAGGGTTTCCCTGGTTTCAATCCCATAATCCAGTGATCTCCTGACATCAAAAGAAATTAAATTAACCATCCCCAACCTGCTTGAACACTATAAAGACAATCAGATTCAACTACTCTGTCGTTTGACATCTGTAGAAGTCCAATGCCCACCGTGCCCACCAACATGTATAAAGAATAGCATGTTTAAGGGTTTTATTAGGTACAGAGCCACCATTCTAACTTTTCATCAACCTTGGGACTGTTTCATTAAGTTACATACAACATGACCCCACCCCAGTGCTGGGTATTCCCCTTTTCATGCCTGAAACCAAGGCAGTAAAATAATACATAGAGGAAGAACTCGCAGTTGGTTTTATTTGTCCCTCTACATCCCCAGCAGCTGCAGGGTTTTTCTTCCTGAAAGAAAAGAATGGCAGTCTCAGACCATGCATTGATTACCGTGGTCCCTTACCCACTCTCTCTGGTGCTGTCCACCCTCGCACAGCTCAGAAGGAACACTTCCTCAAGCTAGACCTCTGCAGCGTCTATGATCTGATCTGAATCAAGGAGGTATGAAAAACTGCACACCACCAGGGGGCACCAGGAATACAGGTTAATGCCATATGGCCTTACTAATCAGCAATCTTCCAGGCCTTCATTAATTAAATTTTTCGGAACGTGTTAACCCGACAGCTGTGGCGACCCCTAATGGTAGAAGTCGGAAAAAAGATGATGATTATGATGCTTCATGTAAAAGTGTAACAACTGTTTTTAACAGTTTTTGTGACCTTTCTTCACAATGTTGAGCTTTTCTTTAAAAATAAATCTTGTGGATGCCATTATCAGTGCATTTGTTGCCAAATCAACTGCTTCTCTTCTATCTGTCATTGTGGAACAAAAAATCAGCTATTATATCCACCCCAATATTTTTGAGCTTGCTGAGTGATTTGCAAGCTCTGACTAGTGAGCAACTCGCTATCTGATCCATTTAAGTAACAGCTTCAAGCCTCATGGATTGTAAGCCACAAGTCGTTCTCAGAACCGACTGTAATTGGGAAGAATTTAATAAAGATTTATGAACAAAAATTTACCCATATATAAGTCAGTGATTTTGAAATTACAAGTTAGAGATCATTTATTGATTTATTGAGCAACACAAACATGGAAATAATTTTCTAAATCACAATAGAATCATTTGATGGGCTGAAGAATATATTTCACATTATTTAAACACACAACATTGATTTACAGTCTAATTTCATTACATTCTATTCATTACAGCCAGTCAGTATAATCTGTACTGTTCCTCAGGGTACATGCTTTCTAATTTCATTCACACCCTTAACCCCCTCATCGTTAATATTCTTAATAATCAATAATAAGTCAAGATGTTTGTGTTTATGGAGTAATAAAATTGCTTTATGATTTATTAAAATACTTTGCATTCAGAGAATTACCTAGATGCCCAAGAAATCAATTAAAGGCCTTTTCGTTTCCTCGTGGGCTTGCACGCCTCTAAACAGCAAAAGAAAACAAAAAGATTTTGTTTCATTATTATTATTATTATTATTATTAATGTCAGTAATATGACAGTCTATACTTTTATTCTAAAGTTTGGATTATTATTTTATTCTTGTATTGTTAAAATGCCAGCTGTGTCCAGTGGTGTTTATAGAGTTCTACAAACAGTCATGTGAAATAGAAAGTACACTTAAAACTATAGAATGAAATATGTATCAGGACATAATAAAAATCATCTGGTCCTTATCAGTTCTTAGATTGAACTAAATACAGGCTCGGAAGAATTGCAACACCACATGCTCAACCATACATATTTAACAAAAAATAAAGTAAAAATGGAAAAGGTAGGTGTGAAATACCTATGTTGTACAGTTTGTAGCTTCACCACATATTGATTAATTAAATTATTACTTGTGTAATTTTGTAATGCAACTGTTGCCATTGATTGTATTACTGTCTTGCATCCTCCCAATCAACCTGACCTAACTCACAGTATCACAATATTCTGGGATTTCATGTGAATCATTACATTTGGATTAACTGAATCTGGATGTGGATATACATCAATCAGGCACAACATTATAACCACTGACAGGTAAAATTAATAACACTGATTATCTTATCTCATCATGGCAGCTGTTAGTGGGTGGGATATATTTATTAGGCAGCAAGTGGACATTTTGCATTCAAGGAAATGTGTGTTAAAAGCAGGAAAAAAGGGCAAGTGTAAGGATTTGAGCGAGTTTGACGAGGGTCAAATTGTGATGTCTAGATCAGTGGTCCCCAACCTTTTTTGCACCATGGACAGGATTAATGTCAGACAATATTTTCACAGACCGGTCTTTAAGGTGTGGTGGATAAATATGTGAAAATAAATACGGAAATTCCACTTTGTTTTTTTTGTTGGTTTTTTGGTGGGTTGGGGACCACTGGTCTAGATGACTGGGTCTGAGCATCTCCAAAACTGCAGCTCTTCTTCATTTTGGCTTGATTTTTGTAAATCACAAATACAGTATGTCATGTGTTGCTCATCTGAGGTTGTTTTATCCTATTTTTAAGATATTATAAGTGTTATGTCCTGATATGTAAACCATAGAGTTCAAAGAGCAAATCATTTTCTTTTGCATGACTGTCAATAAATTGTGATCTTGTCTTTATGGTGAATTGTCACTTCCGTTCACTACAATCTAATGGATGGTAAAATGGAAAAAACAGTAAAATGTGAAACAACAAGGCATCACTCCCAGGTTAGCTTTATTTTTTTACCTTATCGTTTAGTGGACCAGATAAAAGGCCCAATGGAAATTAAGGCCCTATCATGGACGTCCACAGATCTGCTTGAACGATGGTGATGTCCACTGAAACAGCGCTGCAGACAACACACAGAAAAGTATTTATTATTTTCTGTCATTTTCAGTGGTTCAGCAAGCAGGTTTATTTATTTCAAATAGTTTCAGTTTCTGTCTGCACTATTAAATGGTGCATGTTAAACCTACTTCCTTATGTTCAGAATTGTATACACTCACCACTGCACAGTTGTTGTTTCTCAGAAGGCAAAGGTGAATGCTGCAGTGAAGGAAAACCTTGGATTCGTCATTATGAAACGAAAACATCTTGAAGGAGAATCGTCCAGTTGTGGAGACACCGTTCTCAATCATCTTCACTGTGCCATCAATTGCATTAGGACACCTAAAAATATAGATCTGTCTTTAAATGGTGGTCCAAATATTTTATCATCATGGTATGGCTTGTGATATTGCTGTGCATTTACTGTACTGGGCTATGAAAAGGTAAGTTTCAGTGAGTATTATTTGGGACAGATGAGCTTCATATTGGTGTTCACTTACATAAATTAAAAGTCTTTTCTCACAGAAAATAATAAAAAAAAAATAATAATAATTTTTCATTTTGATTCTAAGTCCCCAGATGGTACCAGAAATAGGATTATTTAAATGCTTAATTCTGCTTAACGCTTTGGGAACACTTCTGCATTGTCCATGCTCTGAATCACGTGTAATCAGTCCAATGGAAAAGCACAGCATCACCAGCGGGGTAAAGTCATGACAAGTAAGCTATAAAAGCACATGGAGTAAAACCGTCGACAGCTTCGGAAAAGGGAAGGAAGTGCTGCATGGATGCTGGCAGAGGGGCATGGAAACGCAGCGTCTCGTTCCCTTCGGGGAACCATGGTTACATACGTAACCTGGAGACGTTCCCCTTTATGAAATCGAGCTGCTTCAACAATGCTTTGGAAACATTAGTCCAATAATGCCAGACTGACCAATCCCTGCCTAGTGTGGATGGGCACAGGGACAGAGGGATCAGGAGTGGCACAAAGATCAGTAGGTTGGCCCAACCCACAGCTTTGCAGTTGTCTTGGAGGGAAACTCCAGAGGACAAAGCATTAGAGGCTGCCACACTGAGTCGAGCTTACACTGGGTACAGTCGGTTAAGCTTTTCCTGGTCTGGGGCCTGGAAGGGAGAAGTGAAGAATGACTGGAGCTTAACAGGTCATGGGACAATCGAGGGTACCTTGGGAATGTACCCTGATTTAGAGTAGAAGAAGGCACTTGCTATGCCTGGAGTAAATTCCAGGAAAGTAGGGGCCACAGAGAGGGCCCAAAGATTCACTACTCTAGTTATAGGAGATGGCCAAGAGGTTCATAGTCTTAACTGTGAGGAACCTTAAAGGCACCTTGGTCAATGGCTCAAAGAGAGACTAAGACTGGGCCTCCAAGACAATGGCCAAGTCCCACACAGGCACTTGCCATGTGACCTTGATCATGCGGAGTGGATTGCCTTTCCAAGGGAATCCACGGGTCCTGAGCCACCACTAAAGGGATTTCATGTGCAGAAGGCTAAGTGGAACTACATTGAATGCTACTGCCATTAGACCCAGCAGTCTCTGGAACTGCTTTACAGTAAAAGACTGGCCTTCTTTCACTCTCCTGGTGGCCGTTAGGATGCAGGAGATAACTGCGCCCGCATGAGGGTCGAATCTCACACTAAGCCTAAGTAAGTGGTTCTCTGTAACCGAGACAGCACACGCTTTTTGGCATTCAGCTGTAGCTCCAACTCCTTCATATGAGCGAGAATGACATCTCGATGCCGGACTGTTAACTGCTCCGATTGAGCCAATAATGACCAGTGTCTAGTGCACTTAGAGCCTGAGCTACTCCATGGTGCAGCTCAGGCCATTCTCCTCTGACCTCTGGCATCAACAAGGCATTTGCGCCCACAGAACTGCCGCTCACTGGATATTTTCTCTTTTTCGGACCATTCTCTGTAAACCCTAGAGATGGTTGTGCGTGAAAATCCCAGTAGATCAGCAGTTTCTGAAATACTCAGACCAGCCCGTCTGGCACCAACACTAATGCCACATTCAAAATCACTTAAATCACCTTTCTTCCCTTATTCTGATGCTCGGTTTCAACTGCAGCAGATCGTCTTCACCATGTCTACATGCCTAAATGCATTTAAGTTGCTGCCATGTGATTGGCTGATTACAAATTTGCATTAACGAGCAGTTGGACAGGTGTACCTAATAAAGTGGCCGGTGAGTGTATATATATATATATATATATATATATATATATATATATATATATATATACACACACATACACATACACACACACACACACACACACACACACACACACAGAGACCAGGTATTACAGTGGAACCCGGTTATGTCGATGTCCTAGGGGGTTGCCAAAAAGCATGGAGGTAACCGATGATCGAGATAAACGAAAATCAAAATGGCGGCAGTATATTAACGTGCTTGAAGTTTCTTTATGTACATGATGTGCGTTAATAAATGAGAATGTGCATGCACGTGTTTTTGAAGGGTTTTTTACACAACAGCGTTGCTGCGATTTGTTTGATGAAAGCATGCTATAAAAATACATACAGTACATGTTTATCTGTCAGGAATCCACCTGCCACGCCCCCTTCGGCCCCCTTCAGCGTGTCAGGTGTTTTCTCGGCCGCTTTCTCTGAAACTCCCGGCTTCAATCGCGCACATATGGTGCTCGTTTATCATCATCACCAGCTCCTATTTAAACTTCCACACTCTCACTGTCCGTTATTGTTGGTATATGTTGGTTCACGGCGGGCATTGTTATCGCGCATGCGTATCCCAGTACGTGTCTTCCCACCGGCACTCTCTCAACGGCTGCGCAATGGCTGCGCTTTTCTCCCCGGTCCTGCGGGTGTTCATTCTATAGATAACCGACGTTGGAGAGAGTAAAACAAGATGGCTGCTGAAGGCAGGAGTGGGTCGTTGGGCTCCACTCATGCCCTTTGTATTTTACAGTTTTTTTTTATGCTATTAAGTGCTTGACAGAAACAGCGCTATCAGGTCAATATTACGTCAAGATAGAGCGCACGCATCCAAAGTAATAATGGTACTGATACTTTTGGCTGGAGATGTGCATCTGAACCCAGGCCCATGCTTGATCGCCGGGCTAGCTCTGTGGAGGTAACGCCTGACCCAGGTGAATACGTGCAGGTGAACCCGCCCCTGATTGCATCAGTGCCTCACGCAGCGGAGCTGGAGGAAATGTTGACTCAGTGCCAGGAGCTGCCGGAGCAGCGTCATGCAGGGAAGCGGAGTGCATCCGAGCCCCGTATGAGGATATCGGGCCGTGTACACACCGGTGAGTCACCCTGCCTGACTGATATCCATCCGAGGACTGGACCAGGGGATTCTATGGGTGTTGGGTCCGGTGAGAGTTTTCGCATTCGGCTGGGTGACAGAGCAGCGGCATTAGTTACAGCGGAGCGTGTAAACCTTTGTGAATCTGGGGAAACAATCAACATACTACAAACAGCTCGGGTGACTCAGAAAGTCGTGCTGCACAGAAAATTAAGAATTATCCACTCCTTCAATCTGTTAATCATGCCCGGGTGCTTTGGGATGTTAAGTGCAAACCTAAGGGAATATTAGGCGGGCAGTTAAACATACGCAGCCTGATCCCTAAACGTGATCAGGTCTCAGCACTTCTTCTGGATTCAAACTTGGATTACCTCTGTTTAACAGAATCGTGGCTCCATAGTAACATTCCAACTAATATGATTGACATTGCTGGGTATCAGTGTTTCAGAAAGGATAGAATAACAGGCAAGGGGGAGTATTAATATACATCAAAGACAAATTTAAATGTCACTTAATTGAACTGAATACCCCCCTGGAATGTTTAGCCCTAAATGTAATCCTTTTGCCTACTATGAATTTTAATATCTCTGTCCTCTATAATCCACCTTCTCATAATGTTAAGTTTTATGATGAATTAAATGTTATAGTTAAACAACTAGACTTTTATAGAGAGACAGTATGGTATGGTGACTATAATATTAACTGGTCTGATTAAAACTGTAAACATAAACTCAAAGCACTTATGACAAAATACAACTATCAACAAATAATTGTAGGACCCACAAGAATAACAAGGCACACCAAGACCCTCATTGATTTAGCATTTACAAATAGACCTGAACGAATAATGAAGATTCATAATTTGATTACTGGACTCTCGGACCACAATATGACTTTGACTGTTAGGAAACTGACGAAGAAGCGCCTGCAGTACTTTGGTAAACCTGTTCATGAAAAAATACAGTTTATTATTCCTAAATCCTAGATCTAAACTTAATAGCGATCTCCTGACTTACAGAAGTTTTAGGAACAAGGTTGTATCTGAGCTGCGAAAAGCAAAAGTGACATATTACACTAATTTAATTGATAGTGCTAAAGGCAACAATAATTCACTTTGGAGGCATTTAAAAAATCTGACTAATAAATTAAATAAACATAAAAAGATTACAGAACTTAACTTTAATGGAAATAGTATAACCGATTGTGCCACTATGGCTGATGAATTTAATTCATATTTTTTACAATCTGTTGAAGAACTAACAAAAGAATTCCAGCTTGTCAATCCTCTCAATTATCCATTGAGAGCAACCTCAACAGATTTCTTTTATATTAAAGAGGTGTCGGATATAACAGTTGCAGAAATAATTAATAAACTTCCAAGTTCTAAGTCTGATGACATTTTTAGGATGAACAGTTGTTTTCTTAAAAAGTATAAGGATGTCCTTGTCAAACCATTGACCCACCTTGTTAATCTTTCTATAAGAAACAGTACATTTCCCAGTGCATGGAAACAAGGTATAATTATTCCTGTGTTCAAAAGTGGTAGCCAAGACTCAATGAGTAACTATCGCCCTATATCGATTTTACCAGTCTTATCTAAAATTATTGAAAAAGTTGTAGTAGTGCAACTGAGTGACCATTTAGAAGCCAGACAGCTACTCCATCCTCACCAGTTTGGGTTTAGACCAGGTTATTCAACAGAAATAGCAAACTGCTGTTTAATTGAAAAAGTAAAAAAGTCCCTGGACAAGGGTCATGTGGTGGGGGCTGTATTTATTGACCTTAAAAAGGCGTTTGATATGGTCAATCATAGTTTGCTTTTATCTAAAATGTTAAATTTAAATTTTTTAAATGAGGCAGTGCTGTGGTTTACATCTTACCTCCAGTCTAGAGTACAGTGTGTTAAAGTTGATCAAAACATATCCACACTCTCAAACATAAAAATGGGCATTCCGCAGGGTTCTATACTTGGCCCCATGCTGTTTAGTCTTTTTATAAATGACTTGCCCCTGCACTGCTCTGATGCCAGATGTCAGCTTTATGCGGATGATGCAGTTATTTATGCACCCGCCAAGTCACCTGAGCAGGCTGCGGCTGTATTGTCAACTAGTATGTTTGATATTAGTATGTTTGAATTAGTATGTTTTTTAAGATGTGCAATAACTTTATCTGTGTGAAATATTATTAAACAAATCAGGTACAATATTATGTGCAATATTACGTGCAATTTACGTGCAATACTACCTCAAAACGACTTAAAAAGCGTACTTTTGTTTTTTTTCTCCTATTCGTATTATTACATTGTACTGTATATATACTGGTATTGTAGTATATGTATATTATTTTTAGATATTTGCATTTATTTTTATTTCTTTGTTATTATTATTATTATTATTATTGTTATTATTATTTATTTTTATTTCTGTTTTTTATTTTTTTGTATATTCTTCTTTTTTATATATATTTGCATCTATTTTTATTTCTTTGTCTTGCTGCTGTAACATAGAAATTTCCCCACTGTGGGACGAATAAAGGTTTATCTTATCTTATCTTATCTTATCTTATCTTATCTTATCCAACAATGGCTCATCCAAAATCAACTAGTTTTAAATCTCACAAAAACAGTTTCTATGTGCTTTTCCATTAAAAAACTCGATTTAAAAGGAAGATTTAATATTAATATACAAAATACAGAAATTAATCCAGTTACAGAATTCAAATATCTATGGTTGGTTTTAGATCCTCAACTAAAATTTGATAAGCACATAAGGAACATTTTAAAAACTATACAAAGTAATCTAAATTGTTTTAAATTAATTAGAAGTTTTATACCACACCAGGCAGCCCTGCTGTACATGCATGCTATGATTTTTACTCATATATCGTACTGCATGACAGCATGGGCTCAAGCCCCTCCTACTGCAACCAAATGCATACGTTCTGTATACAACAGAGCAATAAAAATTATGGACAAAAAACCAATTCGACACCATCACTATATGAATGAATTTTGAGAGTTTTAGCAATTTTTGCTTTCTTAAATTAATTTACAAGTGCATTAATCATTTAGTACCTGAGCCATTAAGTTCATTTATTGAGAGACAGAGCAGCACTCGAGTCACTAGGGGTTTTACAAATCATGACTGTAAAATCCCATACTGTAGGACCAGTTTTGGTCAGACTACCTTCTCTGTGAAGAGCTCCAAACTCTGGAACTCTTTACCATCTGACATTAAGACTATACTGGACTTTAATGTGTTTACTTCCATGCTAAAAAACTGGTTAAAGACAAACCAAAGGTGCACTCATTTTTAACTAGTAGGTAAGAGTTGTACATGATATGTGTGTGTATGTAAACTTTACGGGTAAATTTTATTGTGTATGACTAGGGACAGGAATTGCCCATATCATGTTATTTGTTTAAATTGAAGTAGTTAGTATGTAAATTGTATTGTGTTTAGAGCCCAACCAGGGACAGGAGTTGAAAATTAGCATTTGCTATAAACTTTTTATGTAGCATTTCAGTGACAAGCTTGCTTTGACACTATGTATGTTGCATTGTCCCTGTCAAATAAATAAAATGAAATGAAATGACAAATTTTTCCCCCCTTGTGCTCGAGATATTAGGGTTCGGCGACATAACCGATAAAAAATGCTTAGAAAAAGCGAGAATTTGGCTGTTCCACTTCAAAAACCTCGACTTAATAGGGTTGTCGAGGTAACCGAGGGCGAGATAACCGGGTTCCACTGTACATCACAACATTATGAGCAGTGACGTGAATAGCACTAATTATCTAATTGTGGCACCTGTTAATGGGTGGATTATATTTATTATGGATATATACAGTACAGACCAAAAGTTTGGACACACCTTATCATTCAAAGAGTTTTCTTTATTTTCATGACTATGAAAATTGTAGAGTCACACTGAAGGCATCAAAACTATGAATTAACACGTGGAATTATATACTACATAAAAAAGTGTGAAACAACTGAAAATATGTCATATTGTAGGTTCTTCAAAGTAGCCACCTTTTGCTTAGATTACTGCTTTGCACACTCTTGGCATTCTCTTGATGCCTACTTTGAAGAACCTACAATATGACATATTTTCAGTTAACTTTTTTGTTATGTATATAATTCCACATGTGTTAATTCATAGTTTTGAGGCCTTCAGTGTGACTCTACAATTTTCATAGTCATGAAAATAAAGAAAACTCTTTGAATGAGAAGGTGTGTCCAAACTTTTGGTCTGTACTGTATAGATAATATATATAAACTTTTGGTCTGTACTGTATATATATATATATATATATATATATATATATATATATATATATATATATATATAAAAACTGCAACTCTTGTGGGATGTTCCCGGTCTGCAGTGGTCAGTATCTATCAAAAGTGCTCCAAGAAAGGAACAGTTCTGAATTGGCAGCAATGTCGTGGGCGCTCGAGGCTCATTGATGAGGCATGTGGGGAGCAAAGGCTGGTCCGTGTGGTCCAATCCAACAGATGAGCTCCTGTAGCTCAAATTGCTAAAGAACATTATGCTTTTAATGATCTACAGGTCATGACTGTTTTATCAGCGAAAATATTAGGCAGGTGGTCATAATGTTATGTCTGTTTGGTGGTCATAGAGTTATGCCTGGTCAATGTTTATGTCCAGAGAAAAAGAAAGTTACTTACTTGTGATTAATCAGGTCCCAGCGGACAGTGTAATTTGCTTCTTTTACAGGTGTGGCCCAACATGAATCTATCACTGTGGCAATCTGATGGCTGTCCACTCCTTGAACAAAGACTCCTATGTAGATTTGTTGGCCCACCTCTATATTCACCCTGCCGGTGTACCGGTGTGAAAAGCCAGCATCTTCAAAGGGTATCATCCTGACCTGGTACATGCCCTTTCCATCTGGAAGATCCTTGTGCACAATGCTTTGAGATAGTACAATATTTTTACAAATTAGAATAGGCACCATGATTATGGGTGTGTAAATGTATCCCTTTCAAAAAGTTTTTAGTAGTGAACTGCAAGCCTTCCTACCTCTGAACAGAATTTAGCTCAGTATCTATGCTAGATGTCTGAGTGAGCTGGTACATGCAGGAGAAATAAAGTTCCAGTCTTTTCGCTCTGTGAATAGGGCCTTCTGGAGAGTCTACTTCCCCTTGGATTCGGTTCTCATAAATAAAATAGGTTCCATTGGCCTGAGAGTATTATTGCAATAAAAGAAAATTTAACTCTGACTTTATAACCAACAAGTAATACGGATTATAAATTAATTATTTCAGATTAAACCAATCACAATAGAGAGATACAGTGCATCCGTAAAGGTTTCACAGCGCTTCACTTTTTCCACATTTAGTCAAGTTACAGCTTAATTACAAAATTGATTAAATTCATTATTTTTCTTAAAATTCTAGAAACAATACCCCATAAAAGCTTTGCAAATGTATTAAAATAGAATAAAAAATAAATAAATACAAACACATGTACATACTCTAAGTTTTAAAAGTTTTGCCATGACACTCAAAATTTAGCTTAGGTGCATCCAGTTTTCATTAATCAACCTTGAGATGTTTCTAAAGCTTGATTGGAGTTAATCTGTGGTAAATTTAGTTGTTTGGACATGATCTGGAAAGGCACACACCTGTCTATAAAAGGCCCCACAGTTAACAGTGCATGTCAGAGCACAAACCAAGCCATGAAGACCAAGGAATTGTCTGTAGACCTCTGAGACAGGATTGTATCGAGGCACAGATCTGGGGAAGGGGACAGGACATTTCTGCAGCATTATAGATTCCAATAAGCACAGTGGCCTCCATCATCTGTAAATGGAAGAAGTTTGCAACCACTAGGACTCTGTCTAGAGTGGGCTGCCCGGCCAAACCGAGTGATCGGTAAGAACCACCTTAGTCATTAGGTTGTGGAACCTGATGGTCTCTTAGAAAGAGCTCTAGCGTTTCTTGGTGGAAAGGGGAGAACCTTCCAAAAGAACAACCATCTCTGCAGCACTGCCTGGAGTTTGCCAAAAGGCTCCCGAAGGACTCTCAGACCAAACAAAAATGTTACTCTTTTCTGCCAGTTGTCATGTCTGGAGGAAACCAGGCACTGCTCATCACGTGGCAAATGACATCAGGCTATAGGGATGTTTTTCAGTAGCAGGAACTGGGATAATAGTCAGGATCAAGTGAAACATTAATGCAGAAATGTACAGAGACGTCCTTGATAAAAACCTGCTTCAGAGCTCTCTGGGCCTGAGACTGGGGTGACTGTTTATCTTCCAACAGGACGATGACTCTAAGCACACAGTTAAGATAACAAAGAAGTGGCTCTGTAAATGTCCTTAAGTGGCCCAGACAGAGCCCAGACTTTAACCTGATTGAACATCTCTGGACGGATCTGAAAATGTCTGTCCGCTGAATCTGACCAAACAACCTGATAGAGCTTAAGAGGTTATGAAAAAAGAAAAATGCCCAGAAACTGGTGTGGCAAGCTTGAAGCATCAAAAAGGTGTTTTAACAATGTAGTGAGCAAATGCTGTGAATACTTATGTACATGTAATTTTTTTTATATTGTTTTATTTTTAATAAATTTGCAAAGATTTCAAACAAACGTCATGTCATTAGAGGGGATTGTTTGTAGAATTCTGAGGAAAATAATGAATTTAATCAATTTTGGAATGAAGCTGTAACGTGGAAATGTGGAAAAAGTGTAGCGCTGTGAATACTTTCCTAATGCACTGTAGGTGTACCGTAAGATTTGTGCCACAGATGTGTTCATCATTGTCAAAGTGGAACACCAGTCTGCCATCATGAACTGTTCCTTTGCAGCTCGGGTCATTTAAGTGGAGGTTACTCACAGGAAAACCAGCTTCAAACAGCTGACAGCGGGACAGAGACATGGTGCCAGAGCTGCTTTCACACATTTCAGTAGCATCTAATGAAAAAAGAAGTAATTCACAGTAGAGTTTGTGTAAATAAACTTATTGGAGAATTTGTTTCCATGACAATAATATTTTAGAAATGTATACCATAATGATCAGGGTTTGGTCTGGGATCATTTTCATTACAGAAGCAGCCATAGATGCCATCTTTCTCCCCACACCACTCATCTGCAGTACAGTTCAGATTCTCACAGGGATCCATTCTTGCTAATTAGAGGAAGAATAGATGGTAGTTCAGTCGAAATAGTTTTATATAATTGACTATAGCATTTCCCTTAGAGTATTATTACTCTAATCCTATATTATCTAGAAGACTCTTTCATTTTTTAAATACTGTATCAGTAAACATAAATATAGCAATCTTACAGCAAGATAAATCAGAGCGCCAGTCTGGGATCTGGAGCTCCAGTGTGGTGCAAGCAGCATCATAGGCCTCCACAGCTGAACAGAGTATGTCTTGTCCCCATGCCTGTGGGTAAGCACACATGTCATACACACAGGAACTGAAGTAGGATTCAGGGTTGATACGGAACTGGCAGTGCTGAAATGGTCCACTGGTGTTGGTGATGATGCTGCAGAGTCTAGAGTACTCCTCTCTGAAGGCGCAGTCATTAGGATCAACAGGCTGGTCATTAACACCACATCTAGACAGGGAACAGAAATATAATAAAAGTGTGAAAATGGTTTTAAATACAAAAAACAAAAAACAAAAAATAATTATGTAAAATGTTATCTAAATTACAGCTCTACATTTATCTTAAACATTTTTTTTATTGTTTTAAATTTGTACTACCTTGCACTACTGATGTTTGATTTCCAGCTGTTGCCAAAAACAACATCATTGGGTGCAAGTTCTCCATTCGGCAGGGTCTTGTCATCTGTAGGATCTCCATTATTGTTCCCACACATTCCACACACAGATCCATGGAAGCTTGGACCCAGCCTGACCAAAAGTGTATAACGGCCATCGTAGTAGACCATGAGCTCATGTGAAGCATTTACAACTATAAAATTCTGCTCCTGATATATTTCTGCAAGATTATTGATGTGATAAGCAGATGAATCCACTTCAACTCCATTAACCTGAAAAAGAAAAACAAAAGTAAAATCGTGTGTGTAACACACACACATTTTTTTCTCTGGCAGCAGGAATATAACATTATTTTAGTACCTTTACTCTCTTGTTTTGTCCAATTGTAATTTGTGTTTGTGTTTCTTGTTTATTTAGCCAAATGTCCACTGCAGATACAAAGGAAACTGCTCTGCTCCCACGATGCATGTTGGTTGCCACCAGACGGAATTGTAGACCATCATGATGGACATTTCCACATGTCTGAGAAATCTCATATGAACAAGTGCCCTACAGAATATTTGATTAAATAATGCATCATAAATAGGGTATAATAACTTTAGGTAAGAATACATTTTGAAGTAGTTTGTCAGTTGTTACTTATCATCATCATCGCTACTATATCTCACTCAGTCACTCTCAGTTACTGCTTTTTACTGCCCAGAATTACATTGATCTGTAGCTTTAGGTCACATACTGTACATTTACATGCACAATGATAACTGGGATACTTATGAACTCCATACTTATGGAATGGAGTGTATGGCAGAGGGGGTGTGGCTGACTGCCAGTTTGTAAAGTGTGGGATGGACCCCGGAGCAGGATAGACAGTGTTTATGCTCCCTGACACTCCCGGCCAGCTGTTTGTTTAGCAGCTTAGCGATGCATGCCAAAAGTGGCTGCTGGATGAGGACCGGTAGGTCCTTGACCTTGTAGTGTTAGAGCGGTTCGCCGCGCAGAGTGGGTCCAGTGCTAGCGTCTGGCGGCGGTGGATAAGGTGGTCCAGCTGGCTGAAGACCACCTAGCTGAGTACACAGGGGCTGGCGATTCCTTTACTTCCTTCTCTAACTCTTTCTCTCATTCTTCCCCTGTCTCTCCCCACTCTCCTTCCATTTCCCTCCCACTGAGAAAGGGGCAAATCCTCCCAAAGTTGATCGCTCGTCCTCGAGCTCCTCACCCTCCCACTCCTACTTCTCATTTTCCGATGTCGGTGTCTCTTATCACACAGGTGGACAATTCGGAGGTGGGAGTGGTAAGCCTGGGCCAGTCTGTTGGCTTTGCAAGAAGCTGGGACATAACAATGCCCCCTAATGGAGTTGGGGGTGATGGTCCAGAACCCCAAGGCACGGCAAGCCACACCAATCAAGCTAGAACATACAGCATATTGGTGAGTATCCAAGGTGGTTACACTTCCGTTTGGATTGTTTGGAGCCCCAGAGACAATTCAATACCTCAAGGACCAAATTCTCCGACCCGCCTACATTGATTACAATCATCTATAGTAATGACTGGCAGCGGCATTTACAACACTTTAGAGCGTTCCTGAGAACCATGAGGGTGAGCAAGACTCACAGCAAACCCAAAGAAGTGTACAATTGGGCTGGTGGATGTATGGGGTTTTCACTTGAGTCGTAGGCAGGTGCGTCCCCAAATTGATAAGACCACAGCGATAGCAGCCTGCCCAAGACCAAAAAGTCCCATGACCAAAAAGGAGGTGAGACGGTTCCTGGTGCTGGCTGGCTATTATCGAAGGTTTGTCTATATGTATTCGGACGTCACCAGCCTGCTGACCAAGCTCTCTAACAAGGGAGTGTCAGATCTGGTTCAGTAGACAAAGTGCCAGCAGGTTTTTTCTCGAGTATAAGCTGCACTCTGCAGTGGTCTGCTTTTTCATGCTCCTGACTTCCCTATTGCCTTTGTATTGCAGACAGACGTGTCAAACAGGGGGCTGGGGTCTGTGTTGTCCCAGATGGTGGGGGAGGAGTAATTCCTGGTGCTGTACATTAGCTGCAAATTGTCAGTGTGTGAAAGCTGGTACAGCATTATAGGAAAGGAGTGTCTGGGCATCAATTGGGCAGTCCTCATCCTCCCGCTCCAGTGGCTCAATCTGATGAAAGATACCAACGCGCGGATCACTTTGTGGTATCTGGCATTTCAGCAATACAAATTTGAGGTGGTCCACTGACTGGGGGCACATATGGCTGTAGCCGATATCCTCTCATGCCAAGGGAGAGTTGGTGAGCGAGGGAAAAAGATAAGAGGAGAGAACCTGAGAGATACGTGTGCACATGTATGCACATGTATGTGTGTGAAAGAGAATTTCCCAATTAAAAAAACCCTGTGTTGATCCAAACTGGTCGCTGTTCTCCCCTAAACCATTTGCTCTCCTACAGAGTGAAATGAGATCCCGGAGGAAACTCATATGTATAAGGAGAGTATTTAATAAAACTCCACACAAACAGTAACCTCTTATTACTTAAAGTTCATTAGTAAAGATGGGGCCCTGGAACTGTGTGGTAATGAGGTTACCTGTTGCACCACTATGCTGCCACGTCATACAATATTTAATTCTCTACAAATCTCAAAGTTAAGGTTAGGTTTTAGAAAGTAAACAATCAGTTCTAACCTGAAAGTGAGCCACAGCTCCATCAAAGGTATAATAATGGGGATCTCCCGAGACCATGCATGTTGACATTTGGCTGTAGCAGCCGAGTCTACCATTCTTAACCACGCACTCCTCAGTGGGAGTGCAGGAGGCAGAAATGCAGTGCAGATCATTGAGACCAAAGCATTTACAGTGTTGTAAACATCGTTCAGTCCAGAACTCATCATCGATCTGCAAGAACAAAATACTATGGGTTTACTATAAAACAGCTTATATTATAGATATTATTATTTATTAGTCATTTTAGCCATATACTGAAGATTTGTACAGAGTGTAGAAGAGAAAAACCGAATTTAACCAAAATGCATGAGCATATCACTATATACAGAAATATAATAAAACAGTCAACATAGCAGATAATTCAATTATGGAAAATATTCCACAAATGTAGACTTTTTACCAATAACCTCCATAATAGATAACAAAAAAGCAGCTAAACATATACGGTTCCAGGTATGCAAATATATATATATCTCAGAGGTGGCAAAAGTACACACATCCATTAATTAAGTAGAAGTACACATACTCATGTTTTAAAATACTCGGGTAAAAGTTGAAGTACTGATTATACTTTTGTACTTAAGTGAAAGTAAAGAAGTTTTGGCTCTGACATATACTTAAGTAAAAAGTAGTTATTACTTCTACCTTTTTTAGCTGTTAACTGGACCTCACATCATATTATATTATATTATATTATATTATATTATATTATATTAGATAGATAGATAGATAGATAGATAGATAGATAGATAGATAGATAGATAGATAGATAGATAGATAGATAGATAGATAGATAGATAGATAGATATAGATAGAACATTGTCATTGCATAATACAGGTACACAGCAACAAAATGCAGTTTGACATCTACCAGAAGTGCACAAAGTAGCAATCATGCAAATAGTGCAGATAAACATGTATCATATTTACAGCATGTGATATATATGGAAGCATATGTCCAGTGATTAAAAATAAAGGCTATAGCAGTGCAGAGACGTGTGGACATCATTAAGAGCCTTTGCTATGTTTCCACATGGAAACAAAAGCTTTTATATATATATAATCATTTTACAGATTTGAATGATGTATTGTTTTTATCTGTACGATCAATAAAAACAGTGATTTAGGTTCATTTTGCCATATGAGGGAAAAACCCACAAAACGCCACCCAGAGGGTAAATTGTGTGAATCATGGCGGAGTTGGTGTTCGATTTGAGACTTGGCGCAAAAATAAAACAAAAGTTTACTGATTAAAAATATTTTTCGGTGGAGTTTATTTATTTATTTTATATCTAAGTAAAGAAGGGACGTCGTCAATAAGTGTATGTTTTGCTGGAGGTTTTAATTTCGCCTCTTTTATATTTAGTTATTTATTTCCTTTTTTATAAATGGTAAAAACAGAAATGCGCGCTGAATTAATAGCGCGTTAATGACATATAGTGCCATTTAAAATAATTAGAATTTTATTATATTTTTAATATATAATTATAATATAGAATTTTTATATATATATATATATTAATACAAAACGAATTAAAATGTTGTTATCTAATGAATGTATCCAGGCTGAAGATCCACATATAGAACACAAGCAGAGAAAAGATGATGATGATCATGAATGTGTCTGTTCTCAGTCATGTTTAATCACTGACTCCCTCTGTCTCATCCACATTAACCCCAAACGTCTTACTGCCTTCTGTCTGCTGATTCTTATCTTCGTAAAGAGTGAGAGTCAGGACTTTATACACCAGCGGATTGAAAAAGACGCGCAGTAACAGGAAATCAGTTGTTTGGCTGAAATCGGCACGCAGTGACAAAAATTTATATTTCACTAAATAAATAGATTAAAACTAAAGTAACGAGCCGGTTTTGAAAATGTAAGCAGTAAAAAGTACAGATATTTGTGTAAAAATGTAATGAGTAAAAGTAAAAAGTTGTCTGAAAAATAAATAGTGGAGTAAAGTACTGATACCAGAAAAATCTACTTAAGTACAGTAACGAAGTATTTGTACTCCGTTACTTCACACCTCTGATTATATATATTATTTTTTTAATTATTTTTAATTTAATTTTTTTTTTTTTTTTTTTTTTTACACAATTGTGTTGTATTTAAATACATAAGTCAATTTCCTATTTAGAAACACAAAAATAAAATCTTTACATTCAAATACAACAATTAGCAATTTGTTAGCGGCATTTAGTGTTACAAATTCACCTGGAAGTAGAATCCATTGTGTGAGCAACCACATTGCTCTACAGGCATACAGTTTCCTCCACTCCTTACAAAGCCATCATCACAGAAACAGCCCTCTCTGCATGTCCCCTCACATGTGTCATTTATAATGCTGGTACAGGTGTGTCCACAGTCTGAGCCACACAGCTCATAGTGACTGTTTGTAGGACAGAATATACCTGAGGAATTACACAAATACACATAGTTATATGGTTACTATGTGACCTTTTATACTGCAACCTTGATATTAAGGAGAAAATACTGATTCCTTCTATATAATCTGGTTTACACACAATATCATTAAGGACTTAAATCAAACTGTTTTAATTCCCTTTGAAATCACTTACGACATGTTGTATTTTCTCTCCAGGGATAAATCCTGATGTTGGCAGACTGGCAGGCACTGACATATGTTTCAATGGAACGGCACAGTACATCATTCGAGTGTTGAGAGAGGCACAGGTCAAAGACACAGTCGTTAAAATAGACAAGAGGATCAACATATGCATGACAGAAACTCAGAGGACCCTGATTGTCCATTATGATTGCACACAGAGACTGTGCTCTAGATGGGTTTGGACACTGTGAGCAGGCGTCTCCACATCCGTGATTACATGTTGTGTCGTTGCCCTCTTTCCAGTCAGCTCCAAACTCTGAAGCAGAAGAAGTCAGCGTACCAGAACGCAAACGGAAATCATCACTGCTGTCACCATTGAAGTTACCGCAAAGGCCACATGTGGCTCCACTGTAATTCCCTGGAGCGGTGATTTGCACCATCCAAGAGCCATAACTCACACTTAGACCAAAGTCAGTTGTAATAAATGTGTTTCTTCCACTGAAATAAACCAACACACGGCCAGAGTCGAGCAGGGCAGGAAGATTTCTGGTTTCACTGTCAATCTGGAGGAAAGAAAGTTAAATCTTAGACTACTTTTTATAGTATGGTAGAATTCATTTATGTTTTAACTGTCAACGTATTTGTCATTGTTTTTGTTGCTGAAAAATTCATTTTCACTTATCACTTATTTAGCAGACTTTTATTTTAGTAACGGTAGGTTTTATAACTAAAAAAAGCTTTCCTTAGTAGTAGGTTTTTTCACTCACCTCAGCTGTGCCATACATGTCGCGTGAAATGTGCACCAGGTGTCCTGACACATTGACATAAACTTCAACAGTGATTGACACTGAGCCGCCATTCCATGCTTCATTTCGTGCAGTGACATGAAAATATGGTAGCCCTCGAGTATCATTACATACAGTTGCCAGTGTATAGTGGCATGTGCCCTGAAAGTCAAATCTATGTCCATCAAATGTGCTGTAGTGGGGGTCCCCTGAAGCTGAGCATGTGGCACTGGGTTGAGCATGGCAGCCATATTCTCCGTCCATGACACGGCATATTTCCTGCTCTTGGCAAGAGGCAGGAGTACAGCGAACAATACCTGATGTCCCATCACATACACAGTGTAACAGGCACTGCTCACCAGACCAGAACTGCTCTCCACTCTGTCTGTACCGACCTTCATGAAAACAGCCACAGTCTGTAGGAGGAACACACTGATCTCCACTTAGCAGTAGCCCATTATCACACTGGCAACCTTCCTGGCAATGTTGGGTACAAGGGAATGGAAAAGACAGACTTGGACAGGCTGCAGGACAGGAAGTGCCACAAAGCTCATAGTGGCTGTGGGCTGGGCATGGGGAATCTGACAAAAAAAATTTAATTAAATTAAATGTAATATGTAATATATATATATATATATATATATATATATATATATATATATATATATATATATATATATATATATATATATATATATTACATATTACATCTGCACCATATATATATATGTATAAGTTTATCCAAACTAACTATTGCCTTATTTTAAACTATTATATAAACTACTATTTTAAGTACTCACCACAGTTGGTTATATTTCTCCATTCTCCCACACTGATACCATTTTGCTGGCAAAGTACAGCGTAGTCTCTTAGAGCCTCACACATGGCCTCTCTGGCACCATGTGTCTGTTGCAAATTGTGTCTGCAGTGTTCTAACCAAATCTGAGGGTCCAGGCTGCCGTGGCACTGAGCAAACGGCCCATTTGTAGAGGTTATGATGCTACAGTACTCTATGAACTCGCTGCTGTTGTTTCCTGGTGAGATGACCTCTGATCCTATGCAGAAGGTTGAAAGAGAACCATTTCTCCAGCTATTCCCAAACTCCTGTGTATTGTTTAACAAAACTCCATCTGGGCTGTAAAACTCATCTCCTTGGTTTCTATTGTAATTTCCACACAGACCAGCAAGTGCCCCACTGTAGGTGTTGGGTGCTGTAATTCTAATTAGATGTGACCAATCGGATCTCACAGTTACCCCAAATGATGTTTCCATAATTATACTATCTACACTGCCATGGTAGATACGGATTTGACCAGCACCAACACTGTATGGTAGAGCAACCAGGTGTCCATCAACCTGAAAGGGAAAGCAATATGTTTTTCAAATTAACTCATACATTGTCAAAGGTATGCTGATTGATCTTATTTCTGTAAATGATTAACTAACCTGGATATTTCCACCTTCCGCAATGTCTATAGAAATCTGAAATCCCTCTGCCTCAAACTTCAGGATCTTAGAAAAGCCAACGGGGCCCATGGGGACTCTTTGCAGGTTAACTGAAAAATGAGGTCTTGTGGAAGATCCTATAACTCTTGTGAGTGTGAGTTCACAGGCTCCTGGATAAGTGAAAGCCACCCCATCAAAGGTGTGATATGAGCCTATTCGGTCAACCCAACAGGTGGAATAACTGGTAGGTCTGCAGCCTCTTACACCATTATTGATGGTACACACCTCTTGTGAACCACACTGATGATGTTGACAGGTCATTACACTGTTTCTACAGGTACATATCCTACCACACTCATTGTCCAATACCACTGATTGACCATCAGCATAGTAAAGTCCTTCAAAAGTGCAGCCACAGTTACTTTGAGGAACACATTCACCACGGCTTAAGACATAGCCTGCATCACAGATACAGCTTTCCTGGTTTGGTAAGGTGCAGTTTAAAGGTGAAAAGGGGTTACTGCACGTTGCTGGGCAGCTTGTTCCCTGGAACTCATAGTGACTGTGCTCTGGACATGGTATTTCTGAAAGTAGATTGTAGTAGAACAGTATTATTATTTTATTTTATGCTGTAACAAAACATTCTCGGAGCAAGTATGACTATTTTAAAATATTTTACTTACCACAGAATCCCGTTCTTCTCCATTGACCCAGCTGTATGCCTCGCTGTTGGCACTGAGTAGCATAAACACTGATTGCTTGACAAAGAATTGGTTGGTATCCACCTCCCACACATAGATCATAGACACAGCTGTCTAGAAAATTCTGTGGTGACAGAGTGGAGTGGCAATTTGCAAAGGGGCCACTGGCAGCTGCCAAGATACCACAGTGGTCTGAGTTACTGTAAAGGCTACTCTGGTATGTGGTACAACCTGCACATGCAAGACCTGAGCACTGAATATAATCGCAGCTGGGATCTGTGTCTCCCTGTACCTTCCAGGAATTTCCAAATTCCAAGTCTGAGCCCAGGATTACTCCTGAAGGTGAAATATAGTCATCTGCTGGTTGGTGGTTAAAGTTACCACACAGTCCACATGTGGAATTTTGATATTCATAAGGTACATTGATGGTTACATAGGAATACGCATCATATGTAACAACCAATCCAAATGCTGTACTGATTACAATTGAAAAACCTGACCGGTAGACTTGGATAGAGCCATTGTTCAGGCTGAATGGTGTTGCTGCAAAGGTTCCATTCACCTAATGAGACACGAAAAAAAAATCAGCTAATAATAATAATAATAATAATAATAATAATAATACAAATTATATTAAAGAATTGTTGTGAAATTGACCTTGGCCTCATATGGATGATCTTTTACTAATTCCAGTTGCTCCTCATACACAAATACCCTGACCAGGCGTGTCCATGACACATGTGTACTACTCCGATGCTCGTTTTTTCCTTCAATGCGGTAGTATGGCAAGCCGCTGCCACAGGCCTGCAAAAAAAATAATTTTTAGATATTTCCACAGCCCACATTGAATTACTCTAAAATAAAATCCCACAAAATAAATTCTTTCAAACCTCAGACAAGATGTATGTGCAGGTTCCTTGAAAGTGGAAGATTTGATTATCAAAGGTGTAGTAGTGCGGATCACCAGAAATAGTGCAGGTTCGGCGTTGTACGTTTTGGCAGCTATACTGGAAAGCAGCCGGACGGCAAGCTTGAGAAAATGTACATGGCTCTGAGACGCACCGGAGACCCGACCGAGTGCAAGTGCATTTCTGCTGGCAAGAGTTATCTGTCCAGAATACAGTACCTTGTGGCACTATGATACCTGGTTGAATAAAAAAAAAGTTTATTAAGATTATTTCTGATCTGTAAACATAAATAAGAACTAAATATGACAACTAAATGTATTTTGTCCTGACATTACCATTAAACTGACAGGTTTGTGATCCATGATCTACACGAAAAGCCCATCGTCCTGGGACATTCACATTGCTGCTGTAGGAAAAACTTGTGTAGTTGTAATGAAATGACCCAGGAATTGAGAAAAAGTTGCTGGAGTCAGCTGTGTCATAACCCGCCTGATAAAAAAATTAAGATGCATTTATTAACTATAATTTTGTCAACTTCACTGGTTAAAATAAATAAATGGATTATGTCTCTAAATCATTTGTACCTGCACGTTCTGGGTTGTTGGAGCAATCACACCATAGTTCATCAAAATGAAGGAAAAATGGCCATTGGAAATCAAAACTACTTGGAAAGATGTTTCCTGAAACAATCAAATATTTCTTTATATTCTCACAAAATGTACATTGGACAATTGACTTTGTGTGAATTTAATTATTTTTATTTGCTAGAAAATAATGAATGGTGTTCCTTTTAATAAGATAGCTACAAAGTTCATCTTACCGTGCCAGTAGATGAAAAATATGCCACTCGATCCCATGTTGCAACAAAAACCAATGTAGCAGTGAAACTCAGCTGAGGGAAATAGCGACTGATGTCTCGAGTAGCTTGAGTGAGAACATTGCCAGAAGTGAACTGATTGTATGAGATGACACCATTTAAATTGTTATTAAGGTCAGTCCAAAATGGAGCAATTAAGTCTAGTCCACCCTGTGCCGGGAATCGGTAAGGAGTGAAACTGCTCAAAGCTTGATTAAAGGTTAAGTGTCCATTGTTGTTTACCTATAGGAAAAATACAATTAGCTTCTGTTTCTCACACAAGTTTTTCACCTACAGAAAAATAACAACAGGTAAAATGTGTGCAATGTCGCATAGTATAATTTTATTTTTTTACTTTTAATTTAAATAATCTCAAATGGATTTTTTGTCTTTGGTTCATGTATGTATGTGGATTTGTAATTTATGTGGATTTACATTCACGGTGTTTGGCAAATGCTCTTACACAGAGTGACGTACATTTATTGTGTTCATACAATTGAGCAGCTATGTGGCTAAGGGCCATGCTCAGGGGCCAGAAGTGGCAGCTTGGTGTGACTTACACTTATAACCTTTATATCCAATGCCTTAACCACTAAGCTGCCATTTCTCTTGCAATGTATTTTGTAATGCAGTAGACCCATGACAATGCCGTAGCAAGAGACTAAGCGGTCATAAATAATAATTTAATGTGTTAAATGCAAAATAATATCTGTTATAAACGCTAAGAAGTCATGGTGGTGGTGGTCTAGTGTACTTTTTAAATATACAGTTATTGGCTCTGCTACAGCACTACTGGGTCCACATGACCATTATAATTCAGAATACAGATGACATTTATTTTATAAAAACTGTTCTGTAATACAGTGGGATACCCTTTAATTGAAGTTTTGCTTACAAAAATTTGGTTGTATGTGGTTCCAAAATATATAAATGGTTGCTGAAGAGTGATAACAGATGAACTTCCATCATCTATCCGGCCATTTACTATGTCTCCAGTTCCAAATGGGTAGAAGGGTCCTAAGACATAGCAGAACAGATATGCAGTGTATTAAAACAGCAAGAATCTACAAATACACCATTTTATTTACTTCTCCAGATAAGTGGCACAGCCTACAATTTTGTGACCAGATCTATTTTATCCTCACTTAAATAATTTTCAGTAATTACATTGTGAAGTTTGCATCCAAAGTTTCTTATTCTTAAAGCTAATTAATGATTTCTACCATTAACCTTTTTACCCAAAGTATCCTTGTAATGTAGTTCAAACTGGTGGAAAGATTACTGATGTCTTTGATAAAGATTTGTCAGAACACACAGTGTATCCCAACTTACTGCATAACTGCAGAGTGGACAGAGTACTTACACAGTAGTTCAGTGTTATGGCTGATTTCTGTATAATTATTGGGAATTTTGGGCTGATGGCATATTTAACTATGGGTTGTTTGTGATTGGTTCAATAGAAAGCACTATTTAATAGTATTCAAAGCTGCCATCTCTTTACTATTATATTTGAACAATAAATTTATTTATTGTTCAAATATAATAAAAATGTTATATAGTAATATAACTATAACAATAAAAATATACAATGCATAGTATTCAGTTTGGAAACACAGTCTTATATGGTTTTCAGGAGAAACATTGATGTACTTTTTGTTTTAATGCAATAATCTAGGCAATTTACGGTATGAAGATTTACCTTGACTAAACAAATTTATAAACATTCATCTGAAATACATTGCAATGCTGTCAGTGGACAGCCTGCCACGCCATGCCTCAGCTCTACACCCACACACACACACACACACACACACACAGTCAGTCCCCATCATACTAAGTACCCGCACCTGCGGCTCATTAACCCCAGCCCTACATAAACCCCTCACCTTCTCTCATTTACCGTCAGTTCTACTAATTTACATTGATGAACACCATTGACCCAGCAAGCAAAGTTCTACGTTCCAGTGGCTACTGCTGCGATCTCCATACCTCCAAAGACCGCTCTGTTCTTCCTCTACGAAGAACTCTTTGCTTTTCGTTCAGCCTTTCAGTTTATTTTCCGTATCGCTTCTTCATTAAACCTGTTCTCTCTCTAACCCCGGGTTTTGCTTCATTCACTCTGTAACCGTGACAAATGCCTTTTGTGGAAAGCGATCCAGTTAATCCCAGAGCAGTTCAATAAGATTTAGGTGAGGTGACTGGGCAGGCTATTCTTAAAATAACACTTACAGAGCTTGCACGGATTTAAATGTTGATATACTGCACAGTGTGGGTTTGTTAATTAAACTGGTGTCCCAGATTTAGCTTAATATTCACTGTATATACTTTCATATATACCACTGCTGTAAATATGCCAGATAGTTATCTGCACTGTAAATATGCTAGATGTTTATCTGCACTTTTGCACGACTGCTACATTTTGCACTTCTGGTAGATGCCAAACTGCATTTCGTTGCTGTGTACCTGTACAATGCAATGACAATAAAGTTCTATCTATCTATCTATCTATCTATCTATCTATCTATCTATCTATCTATCTATCTATCTTAATCTTATCCATGCACAAGTAAATCATTTAAAATGTCATAAGGGGCAATAGTTTAGCTGATGTGGAAGAAAAAAATCAACTTGAAATTGAGTTTTCAGTGTTAAATACAATTGACTACAAAATACAATAGTTCTCAAATTGGTTAATAAATAGTTCATTAAAACGGGGAAACCTTTTCCGAACTGAAATGTATTTATCTGTTTCATTCAACAGTTGTCTAATCTCAATAAACGACATACACTGAGACAATTTTATACTATTGACCATTGACACAACTTGACACCAATAATGACAAAGCACTTAATAAAATATCTCCTAAATCAATACTGAGAAATTTCTTTTATCTGTCAAAAGTAAAAAGTATTTACCTATTGTGTGGTTTGATTTTATAGCACTGACAATGCTGAATACCTCAGACACAATTGAATATGACTGACCATAACATTTAAAAAAGGTATAAAGGTGTAAAGGTAAATGTATATACAGGTTGTTTGGCTTGGATAATTCTGGATACTGTTTAAACAGCTGTATACTATTAACACAATTTAACAGCACTGGCCACAAAAAATACAAAAAGAGAATTTTTTTAAATCAATCCTCAGAAATGTGTCATATATGTCTAAATACATTCACAATCCATACTACTGACAGAATTTAACACCACTAACAAAATTTTGTAGCAATATTGTATCATTGACAAAAAAAAACCCCACTATGAAATTATTAGTAAATCAATACTGACAAAAGTCTCATATCTGTCTAGATTTAAATATATTTACCTGTTGGTTGGCTCAGAGGTCCTGTTGAAATTAAGATCATACATATAGACAATTTAATACCACTATCAATGAATACTGTCCGGATCTGAGAAGTCCAGCTACATCTGTCTTTTAGTTTATTTTTGTATTTTTTATATAATATATAATCATCAAAACTGAGACATGTCTCATCTGTTTAAATATACATTTATTTACCTGTTTGGGTGAACGTTTGCCCCACTGCAAAAAAAAATAAAAATAAAATAAAATATATATATATATATTCCATATATATGGAAAATTGCCACTAAATACCCACAAAACATTTGATGATTTTTTTATTTATTTTTCTGACAATACTGGGAAAAGGGAAATTTTTTATTGCCCACAGAGGGCAAAAAGACATTGAATAAATATTTTCTAAATCAAAACTGAGACATGTCTTATCTGTGTAAATTTACTTTTATTTACCTGTTTGGTTGAATGTTTGCCCCACTGCAAAAAATTTATATTTACATTTTTTAATTTTTTAATTTTTTAATTTTACAATTGACACAATTTAATACCACAGGCACAATTTCACGCCACTGACCAAAAATTTTTAAAACAAATAGTTACCTATGTCAGTACTACTGATATCTTACATAGATCTAAATTTAAATATTTACCTGTTGTTTGGTTTAAAGGTCCTGCTGAAATAAAGATCATACATACAGACAATTTAATACCACCGACAAAACTGGATTTCTCAGATCCTGTTAGTATTCAGTTATGTCTCAGTCTTTTAGTGTATTTATTTATTTTTCCACCAACCATCTAAAATTATTTATATATTATATACTTCTAAATTGTCGCTCTATCTCAAACAAAGGCACCTATATGAATGAGCTAATAGTTGACAATAAATTTGATATGTTATTTCTCACAGAGTCTTGGCAGCTACCAGATGATTTTATCCAGCTGAATCTGCTTTCCCCTATTGGATATCGACATATGTCAGAACCACGTACAACTGGTAAAGGGGGTGGTCTTGCTGTCATTTTTCGTGCGTCTTTAACTGTCTCTAAACTGTTTTTTTACAATACCACGACATTTGATTATATTCATTTACAGACCACCTAAACAACAAAGTGACTTTTTCTCAGAACTCAGTGAATTACTAACCCAAGCATGTGCCGTGTCCTCCCAAGTTATTCTTCTTGGTGATTTTAACATTCATGTCGATACTGCTTGCTCCACTGCTACTCAGCTAAATGTTGTCTTTGACTGTTTTGACCTCATCCAGCATGTTAATTTTCCAACTCATACTCATGGTCACACGCTTGATCTTGTTTGTACATCTGGTCTGAATAATATCTCTGTTGACAGTTTAGCTACCCCTCTTTCTGACCATAGACTCATCTCCTTTGATTTTACATCCATCTGTCCAGTCAACCACATCAAAAATCTAACCATACGTTATCGTCATTTAAATAATGTTGACACTAGCTCCTTTTGTGATTCTGTTGCCTCCTCCGCTCTTTCTGATGTGCTAAATTTAACCTGCCCATCTATGATTTATGACAAGTATTGCTGTTCTGTTGAAAAATTGTTGGATGAGTTTGCCCCAACTAAGATTAGGTCTGTTCCTATGTCCCATTCCTCCCCGTGGTTCAATGCAGAACTTTGAGGTTTGAAGGTAAAATGTAGACAACATGAACGTCTCTTCAGGAAAACTGGTTCAACTGGCCATTTTCTTATATACGCTGAATGCCTTCAGCAATACAAACTGGCCTTAAATACAGCCCGCTCTTCCCATATCTCCAGCATCATTAACAAAGCAAGCAATAGGCCCAAAATATTATTTAGCACAATTAATAAACTGACTCAAGCACCAAAGCACAGCCTTAGTGACTCTAAATCCATGGTTATGTGCTGCTCTTTCTTGAACCATTTTCAGGGTAAGCTAGATACTCTGTATGCAACATTTGGTGAGGAACCAACTACCGATGTGCATATGAAATCTCAATCTAATAATTCTATGACAACCCTAGCCCTAACCAATTCCTCATTAATCACTGAGTTAATACAAAAATCTAACTCCTCATCATGCACTCTTGAACCTGCATCTACTTTCCTGCTAAAAGACTGTACATCGGCGATTTCTGCCCCCATCTCCCACCTCATTAATATGTCATTTATCTCCTCTACTGTACCTGTGTCACTTAAGACTGCTGCTGTTACTCCCATACTCAAAAAGACTAATCTGGACCCGGCAGACTTATCCAACTACCGCCCTATCTCCAACCTGCCATTTGTATCAAAGATCATGGAAAAGGCTGTGGCCTCTCAGCTGCAGTCAGTCCTAGCCGGTAACAACCTCTTAGATATTTTTCAATCTGGCTTCCGCCAACAGCATAGCACGGAGACTGCGCTAGTAAAGGTTGTTAATGATCTTTTACTTCTGTTATTAGACCTCAGCTCTGCCTTTGATACTGTCTGTCATAAGATCTTACTTTCCCGCTTAGCGGAATTTGGCCTATCAGGCTCTGCACTATCCTGGTTTTCCTCTTATCTCACGGGCAGGCAATATCACATCTCCATACACAATTCCAAATCTACCACTGTCTCACTTAAACAGGGTGTCCCACAGGGCTCTGTTCTTGGCCCACTACATTCTGTACATTCAGCCACTTGGCAACATCATTCGTAGACATGGTTTTAGTTATCATTGTTATGCTGATGATATTCAGTTATATACTGCTTGTCAACCAGATTCTGTTAATGTAAAATCCTCACTCTCCTCTTATGTTAGCGAGTTAAAACAATGGCTACACTCAAATTTTCTTAGCCTGAATCTGGGTAAAACCGACATTCTGATAACTGGTCCCCCATCTCTAATAAAAAACAACTCTGTGGACTTTAGTCTTGATCTGGATGCTACGATTTTCCCTCAGCTACTGTTAGAAATGTAGGTATTATACTTGACCCCTCACTATCTTTTGATGCCCATATTCGCAGCCTCTCTAAAACGTCTTTTTTTCCATCTGCAACACATTGTCAAACTGCAAACCTTTATCTGCAGAAATGATGCCAAAACATTAGTACATGCTCTGATTACGTCCCGTCTCAACTATTGAAATTCACTCTTCTCTGGTCTATCAGCTCACTCAATCTCACGTTTACAGTACATACAAAACTCGGCTGCCAGAATGTTAACCTCCAATAAAAATCTGCCCACATTACCCCTATATTATTTGATCTTCACTGGCTGCCAGTCTCATCTCGCATAAAATATCAAATCATACTGCTCACTTATAAGGCACTAAATGCTCTTTCCCCCTCCTATCTTTCCGATCTTCTTTTACCCTATGTTCCTTCAAGATCACTCCGGCTTCAAATTCTGAACTTCTATGGGTTCCTAGATACCGTCTATCCTCTGCGGTGGCAGATCCTTTTCTGTCATTGCTCCAATACTATGGAACTCCTACTCATTGCACTCAGAACCATCACCACTTTGACTGAATTTAAATCAAGGCTTAAGACCCACCTTTTCAACCTCCACTATCAGTCAATGCATATGTGTTAGAGTCCTTCATTTTCTGAAATGTGGTGTATGTTTCATGTACTATGTAGTGTTCTTCTCTTGTCCTGTATGTTTTTGTGTCTGTGTTGTCTCTGCTATTACTTCATGCAGCTGCATGTGTTCTTCGTCCTGGGCAAATGTCCGACGAATATGTTCATGTTTATGTATGTTTATTATATTTCATCTAAAATATTGTACCTTGTAAAGCGCCCTTGAGCTTGGGAAAGGACGCTTTATATTTATATATATATATAAAATACTTTTTTATCCCCCAAGTGGTTGAACGTTTGCCCCACTGCAAAAAACAAAACAAAAAAAATAAACATACATATGGAAAATTGCCACTAAATACCCACAAAACATTTCATGATTTTTATTTCTTTTTTGACAATACTGGGAAAAGTGTCTTATTTTTCTAAATTTTATATGCTATACCTGTTTGGTTCATGGTTTGTCTCACTTAAAAAAAAAAAATATATATATATAATTAAATACTTTTACAATACTAAATTCTATTGACACATACATATGAACAATTTAATACCTTGACTACAAAACATGACAAAATAGTAATGAATTAATTAATGAAATGGATACTCCAAAAAAAAAACAAAACAAAAAAAATAAACATACATATGGAAAATTGCCACTAAATACCCACAAAACATTTCATGATTTTTATTTCTTTTTTGACAATACTGGGAAAAGTGTCTTATTTTTCTAAATTTTATATGCTATACCTGTTTGGTTCATGGTTTGTCTCACTTAAACAGGGTGTCCCACAGGGCTCTGTTCTTGGCCCACTACATTCTGTACATTCAGCCACTTGGCAACATCATTCGTAGACATGGTTTTAGTTATCATTGTTATGCTGATGATATTCAGTTATATACTGCTTGTCAACCAGATTCTGTTAATGTAAAATCCTCACTCTCCTCTTATGTTAGCGAGTTAAAACAATGGCTACACTCAAATTTTCTTAGCCTGAATCTGGGTAAAACCGACATTCTGATAACTGGTCCCCCATCTCTAATAAAAAACAACTCTGTGGACTTTAGTCTTGATCTGGATGCTACTACGATTTTCCCCCCTCAGCTATTGTTAGAAATGTAGGTATTATACTTGACCCCTCACTATCTTTTGATGCCCATATTCGCAGCCTCTCTAAAACGTCTTTTTCCATCTGCAACACATTGTCAAACTGACCTTTATCTGCAGAAATGATGCCAAAACATTAGTACATGCTCTGATTACGTCCCGTCTCAACTATTGAAATTCACTCTTCTCTGGTCTATCAGCTCACTCAATCTCACGTTTACAGTACATACAAAACTCGGCTGCCAGAATGTTCACCTCCAATAAAAAATCTGCCCACATTACCCCTATATTATTTGATCTTCACTGGCTGCCAGTCTCATCTCGCATAAAATATCAAATCATACTGCTCACTTATAAGGCACTAAATGCTCTTTCCCCCTCCTATCTTTCCGATCTTCTTTTACCCTATGTTCCTTCAAGATCACTCCGGGCTTCAAATTCTGAACTTCTATGGGTTCCTAGATACCGTCTATCCTCTGCGGGTGGCAGATCCTTTTCTGTCATTGCTCCAACACTATGGAACTCCCTACTCATTGCACTCAGAACCATCACCACTTTGACTGAATTTAAATCAAGGCTTAAGACCCACCTTTTCAACCTCCACTATCAGTCAATGCATATGTGTTAGGAGTCCTTCATTTTTCTGAAATGTGGTGTATGTTTCATGTACTATGTAGTGTTCTATCTCTTGTCCTGTATGTTTTTGTGTCTGTGTTGTCTCTGCTATTACTTCATGCAGCTGCATGTGTTCTTTCGTCCTGGGCAAATGTCCGACGAATATGTTCATGTTTATGTATGTTTATTATATTTCATCTAAAATATTGTACCTTGTAAAGCGCCCTTGAGCTTGGGAAAGGACGCTTTATATTTATATATATATATATATATATATATATATATATATATATATATATATATATATATATATATATATATATATATATAAAATACTTTTTTATCTCCCCAAGTGGTTGAACGTTTGCCCCACTGCAAAAAACAAAACAAAAAAAATAAACATACATATGGAAAATTGCCACTAAATACCCACAAAACATTTCATGATTTTTTATTTCTTTTTTTGACAATACTGGGAAAAGTGTCTTATTTTTCTAAATTTTATATGCTATACCTGTTTGGTTCATGGTTTGTCTCACTTAAAAAAAAAAAATATATATATATATATATAATTAAATACTTTTTACAATACTAAATTCTATTGACACATACATATGAACAATTTAATACCTTGACTACAAAACATGACAAAATAGTAATGAATTAATTAATGAAATGGATACTCCAAAAAAAAAAACACAATAAGCCCAAGAGCATCTGCATGTCATGACATTGATGGTCTGACCACACCTGGCATTTCCTCCTGTTTTTATACATTTTGCTCCTTAACTTGTGCCCTACTCAGTTACCATCAGTTACTACCATTATTGGAAATCTTTGGACGTTAAACCTTCCCCCAAGTATTTTTAACTATCATTAACATTCAAATATTCCAACATTCAAAAGGTAAATTCTGATTACCATTGTCTTCAAGATTCTTCGAAAGGGTTGGTCAACAAAAAGTGGGAGGTATTCCACTGTTTCACTTCATTATTTTACTTCGCTTGGTGGACAGTGCTTGCTGGTGCAATTTGATAATGCACAAGTACTTCACTTTTTCCTTATTTCATAGATTATTCTATATTATTATTTTGTAAGCAATTTTTTTTACTTTGCATAAGCTCATGAGTACTTTTTTAATATATTCTTAACTTTATTACTTTGATGGTTTTAGTGCTTAGGCTTTCCACAAATGTCTTAGATGTCACTGAAGAGGTATCATTCCCTTTTTTGGCCTGTGCTTGGGGCGAGCTTCACAGAAGACATGTTCTCCATCCTCTTTTATGGCATTTATAATAAACTTCCTCATTAATGAATCATGCTGTTTGTGTGTGATTTTCATCTGTGTTGGGTGGGGCCCTTTTTTCATGTCTAGTTAGTGTTATGGGCAACTTTCCTATGGGTTATGTTTACTTAAGCATAAATAAGCTACCTTTTAATCCTACATTACCTATGTCAATACTACTGAAATCTTTCTAAATTTAATGAAAATTTTTATATTTACCTGTTGTTTGGCTCAAAGGTTGTCCTGCTGAAATAAATATCAAATATACAGACAATTTAATACCACTGACAAAGTTGGATTTCTCAGATCCTGTTAGTATTCAGTTATGTCTCAGTCTTTTAGTGTATTTATTAATTTTTCTGCCAACCATCTACAGTGTGTGTGTATATATATATATATATATATATATATATATATATATATATATATATATATATATATATATATATATATTTATATAGGATATATATATATATATATATATATATATATATATATATATATATATATATATATATATATATATATATATAGGGCAAAAAGACATTGAATAAATATTCTCTAAATCAAAACTGTCTCATCTGTGTAAATTTACTTTTATTTACCTGTTTGGTTGAACGTTTGCCCCACTGCAAAAAAAAAATAAATAAAATAAAAAATACATACATTGTCACGTAATACCCACAAAACATTTGATGATTTTATTTATTTAAACAATGCTGAAAAATGTCTTATCTTTCCAAATGTTATCTGCTATACCTGTTTGATACATGGTTTATCTCACTTATAAAATATGTCCGATTCAATACTTTTCACAATACTGAATACTATTGACACATACGTATGAATAATTTAATACCTTGACTACAAAATAGTAATTAATTAATTAAATGAATATTTAAAAAAAAACAGTGTAAAATTAAAGTTTATGTACCTGTTGTTTGTCCTGTGGTTAGTACCACTGTAATAGAGATCATATTTTACCAGTTTTAAACATTAAAACAAAAAGTTGTCATTAGAAATAAGCTTCACTAATTGCCAATTTTGTCCTTTATAACAATTCGAGGCTTTCAAAAAAGTCCCACAGGAGTCAATACATCACAGGAAATTTATGTTTAGCAAATTGTCTTTCGAAAGTTTCATAAATAGATTTTTCTTATAAAGCTTTTAAGAATACTTTTGACAAAAAACTAATTTTCATAAGTCATTCTTCGACAGGAAATAAACTTGACTGGGAGTGAAAGGGAGGAAATCTAGAGAAAGTTTTGTAAATAATGTACATTTTTCCTGCATATGGAGAATTTTGGGACAACCTGTAGTTCAGTAGTCCGAAACTTACCATGGATGATCAGCACACACAGTGGAATCAGACGCATCATTGTGTATAACTGGTTAAAACATCAAAGCAAAACATTACAGAGACATTATTTTTAAATCTTCACACTTTTCTTATGGATATGTATTTTTCATCAATGTGATTACATTTGTGTTTTTCATTCATATAAATAGATTTTTAATAGTTTGTGTACACCATGTTTAATAGAATCTCTTTTTTTTTCTTCTTACCTGAGAAGCTACTGCAGAGCAACCTCAGAAAGATTTACTCTCTCTCTCTCTTTCTCTCTGTGTGATTACTGATCACTCCCCGAATCTACATGTACCTTCTGCAGCAATTTCCTTTTACTCAGCATCATTCTATATATGTACTTCTTTTTTAAGTGGGTGGAACATAACTTACTTCAACTTTTAGAAATGTCCCAAACCAGTTCTTGGGCAAGTCAAATATTAATTTCCTTGTTTTTTTGCCAATTATATTTTACACAATACATTTGTGATAATTGTTCTGGTGTAACTCGATGATCAGTCACTGGTTGGACAGGATGTTGTAAAGTTACATGCAAATGTTCTCTTCAACAGGAAGCACACTGCACTCTGGCAATATTCCCTGGCTTTAGCTCAAAGATTTTACAACTGCACAATTTATTTTGATTAAAATATATATATTTTGTATTTCTGTTAAGATGATCTTTCTATAATCAGTGATTGCAGAAGTTACTTTTAAACTCTTTCCATACATTAGAAGTAACTTCTGATACGCCTTTTGTCTTTTTTTTAGTTGTTTGATGATGATTTTTTTAAGATCTATACAAACACACACAGGTCAGGTTCCTTCTATATTTCAGAGTAGTTGACATTAAAAAGCATAAAAAATTTTTTGTTTGAGATTGTAAAAGATGATTTCCAGATTTTATTAAGGTCATCCTATTCATCTATAATAATTATTTTCCTGTTACACTGAAGTCAAATCCTCCCTGCCATGAAGTAACTGCTCATAGTTTCACCTGCATATTTAAACACTTCTAGATTCTCTATTTAAAATCACAAAAAAAAGTCTGGTCATGTGAATCAGAAGATTATTTTTCTCTGTTTCTCTGCAGAGGTTAATCTTTTCCATTTTCTGTGTATCAAATTGTGGTTTAAGTAGTGTTTAAATCAGTTTTAACTGATTTAAGATTAATTGCTGTCTAAGAAAGAAAACAAAACACATGGTTTTTGACTTCAGTTAGACTTGGAGTGACCACTACACACACACACACACACACACACACACACACACACACACACACACACACACACACACAGAACTGCAGATACTGTATCTATGGACTATTTGAACATATGGACAATTCAATAACACTGACATATTTAAGCACAATCGACCACCAAACATGCATCACATCTGTTTAAAGTGAAGTTTATTACCTGTTGTTTGGTCCATATTTTGACTTTCTGCAACAAAGAACAAACACTTGAGGAAGTAATTCTAAAATTAATCCTGAGAAATAGGTCAGATTTCTCTAAACTGAAACATAGTTACCTATTGTTTGGTTTGACAGTTGACACTAGACATAATTTAAGACACAGGTAAATAAAAGAACCAAAAAGAAACATGAGAGAGGGGGAGAGAGTGTTTGAGTCTTTTCATTCATCTTCAACACCTCTGCTGTTGGATTCATAAATCTCATGTCCATGGTGGTGTTGTCATCCAGGACAGCCAGGTCTTTGACGCATGGATCAAGGGCTTGGGCATTGTGGAGGAGGTCGTGGAGATATGTGTAGCAACCATCAAAATCCTGTCTGAAAAAGTAGCTTTTATTCTCATTTGAACCGTATATATCTGACGCAGTACACAGTGGAATGGGACAACATTTCTCCAGAACCCTGGTGCTACATAAAACAACACAGAGCTACATCACACAACATAGAGATACATCAACATAGAGATACATAGAGATACTGTCCTCAGTATCGTCTGTAGGGTCTTGTGATCTGAAACTAGCCAGTGATGCAGCTGCTCAGGATGCTGTCAATTGTCCCTCTGTAGAACATGGTCAGGATGGGTGAGAAAGATTGGCTTTCCTCAGCATTCTCAGGTGCTGCTGGGTTTTCTGGGTGATGAAGCTGATGTTGAGTGACCAGTTGAACTCCTTCATCAGATGAACACCAAGGGATTTGGTGCTCTTGACGATCTCCACGTAGAATCCATCAATGATCAGTGGAGAATGGCCGCTCTGTGCTCTCCTAAAGTCAACAATCTTTCAGAGATAACAAAGAGAGCTCTACACCATGTTGTTAACTGTTGCATCTTCTCTCTGTATACTGACTCGTCGTTCTTGCTGATAAGACCATGCTCGTGTCATCTGTGAACTTGATGTGGTTCGAACTGTGCATTGCTACACCGTTGTGAGTCAGTAGAGTGAAAAGTAGTGGACTGAGCACACAGCCCTGAGGGGTCCCAGTGCTCAGTGTGGATCCGGACTGACTGAGATCTCCCAGTCAAGGATCCAGTTGCAGAGGGAGGTGTTCAGGCCCAGCAGGCTCAGATTCTCTATCATGAATCATTCCTTTATCTGGGAATCGTTCCTTCATCTGGGAAATTACTCGACGTTTGATAAGATTTTTTTCCCCTTCGCTGAGGAGCATTGTTGCCACTTTCAGAGGGGACATCAATTTAATGACCTCTTGGATTAGCCTCATGTCTTCCTCTGTCAGGCTGGCAATGCCTTCACCCCTCTTTATCTTTCTTGACAGTGGGGGTTATACAGGCAGGTTGCTGCTCCTTAAAATACTCTAACATGTCAAAGGAACTTTTCCATCTTGTGGAATATCCTGGAATAGCTTGTGTTTTGGCAGTTGTATCTGAGCCGGCATTTTGCATCGAACCTTAGTTGCTTTTTAATTTTTGCTTCCCAGTTAGGTTTATTAGACTATTTTTACATTTACATTTAGGACATTTAGCACACACCCTAACCCAAAGCAACATACAAAAGTGCTTTAAATTCACAATCAATGAATACATCAACACTGTTCTTTAGATTGCAGACTTAGGATACAATCAGCCTAAAACTTTGTTAGAAGAAATTATAGCAGTGTTCAGGGCACAGACACACTCCCAGTTTAAGCATAACTTAAAGACGTTTTTTTTAGCCGTGCCTACACAAGACTTCCCAAGGCATCCAGAGAATCTTCATTCACCTCATTAAGATTTTGGACCCTAAAAAAAGAAGATGCCGACCCAGTGAGGATCCCAAACCATCTAGGGACTGTACCAGCTCCAGCTAGATCCTATTTAATAAAAATTTCATACATTGTACTTCAAGGATAAACCTCTTAATCAAGATTCTAAATAACATTCTACATATGCGGTTTCTCCAGCATTGAATATTTAAAGACTCTGGCATGGAGAAGTTGGTGTTGGTGTTGAATCTACAGTGATATAAAAAGTCTCTATACTCCTGATAAAATGCCAGGTTTCTGAAATGTAAAAAAAAGAAAGGACAAGATAAATGATTTCAGAACTTTTCACCTTTAATGTGAGCTATAACCTAACAAGTCAATGGAAAAACAACTAAAATCATTTAAAAAAATACAAAACTCATAAAAGGTGGTTGCATAAAAATGAGCATGGCACTCTTAACTTGCCAATTTTTTGCCCACTCTTCCTTGCAAAAAAACTCCATATCTGTCAGATTGCGAGGACATCTCCTGTGAACAGCCCTCTTCAGATCACCCCACGGATTTTCAATCAAATTTAGGTTTGGGCTCTGGCAGGACAATTCCAAAATGTTAATCTTCTTCTAGTGAAGCCATTCTTTTGTTGATTTGATGTATTCTTTGGGTCATTGTCGTTCTGAAGGATGAAGTTCCTCTTTATCTTCAGCTTTCTAGTAGGAGCCAGAAGGTTTGTTACCAACATTGATTGGTATGTGGAACTGTTCATAATTCACTCCACCTTGACTGAGTCCCCAGTTCCACCATGCTTCGCTGTAAGTATGGTGTTTTTTTGGTTTGCAGTGTTGTTTAGTGTGTTTTTGTGTCAAACATACCTTTGCACCAAAAGAGTTCAACCTTGGGTTCATCAGACCATAACACATTTTTCCACATGCATTTGGGAGATTTGGTGTTTTTTTGCATAATTTAGCTAGGCGTCAATGTTGAACTTCAAAGACATAAAAGATACAGGAGATTGTTTCCACATGCACCACACAGCCAGTAAATGGCAGAAAATTTTGCATCTCCTTCAATGTTGCTGTAGGCCTCTTGGCAGCCTTCCTGACCAGTTTTCTTTTCGTCTTTTCATAAATTTTAGAGGGACATCCAGTTCTTGGTAAAATCACCGTTGCACCATAATTTCTCCACTTGATGATGATGATTGTTTTCACTGTGTTCCAAGGTACATCTAATACCATTGAAATTCTATTGTACCCTTCTCCTGACTGATATCTTATAACAATGAGATCCTTCTGATGCTTTAGAAGCTCTCTGTGGACCATGGCATTTGCTGTAAGATGTAACAAAGAAAACCTAGCTAGCAAAGAAAGAAATACCTACTAGAACAGCTGAACTTTATTTGTGGTTAATCAGAGGCACTTTAAATGATGGCAGGTGTGTACTGACTCCTATTCAACATGAGCTTGGATGTGATTACTTAATTCTAAACATAGCCAAATCCCCATTTTTAAGAGTTTTTACCCCTAAAAGATTTCAGTTTGTTTTTAAACTGAGTTGTTCAAGTTATGTGTCACAATAAAGGTGAAGAAAGGTCTGAAATTTCTTCTCTGTCACATTGGAATTTCAACAGGGGTGTGTACACTTTTTTTTTTAAATACCCACTGTATAATGAAACCAGGCATTGATCTAATTTAAGAGTTGCTCAGGAGCTCCTGGTTTCACAACTCCAACTGACTATCGTAAGACTGTAGAAAGGACATTACTCAATCACACTACTTCTATTTCACACTCAACAAGGTTTTTTTAAAGATTGATTGACACCCAGGTAAAGATGGGTTTGCTTTTGAGGCTGCTCATAAAGGATAAATACACATCGATTTAAATATAAGTGAACATTGTTCTATAATCCTTACATTCTGTAAAGCTACTTTGAAACAAAGCAGTGCTATAGAAATACATTTATATTTAATTTAATTATTCTTTTTGTTTAATACATGAATACATAAAACAATAAGTGCTAGTTTGTGTTTCAGGAAGAGGAATGTCTTCACCTTTTGAACCCACCAGTGACTCAGCTTTTCAGACGTCTAGGGGTAGTTTTTTCCACCTCCTTGGTGCCAGAACAAAGAAAGGTCTCAATGATTAACACCACATCAAAACAGGACACAGGATTTTTATCATTCTTTAAAAAGAAATTGGTACCTTGAGCTACTGATATTTTATATACAAATGTTGCCAAAAACATTATCATTGGGTTCCCACACACAGATCCATGAAAGCTTGGCCCCAGTCTGACTAAAAGTGTAAAACGGCCATTGTAGTAGACCCATGAGCATATAAAATTAACTATAAAATTATACAATTCTGCTTGTGATATATTTTTGTAAGATGATTAATGTGACCAGATGAGCAGATGAGTCAACTCAATTTCAAATAACTTCATTCCCATTAATTAATTGAGATCAATTCAAGAGGAAACCCATGTGTACAAGGAGAATGTTCACAAAAACTTAACATTAACAGAAAACCTAAATTCAGGTTGAAGATGGGGCCCTGGAGCTATGAGGCATTGAGGTTACCTGCTACACTATTATTCTGCAGTGTTATGGAATGCTTGATTTCCAAGATTTAGGCAGAACCAGAAAATTTTACCACATCACCCATGTCTTATTCAGTAATGCATGACTAACCGAAGCATAATTGTGCAATTATTAGAACATCCAGACAGTAAAGAAGTTACAGTAGTCTACTATGGATGTAACAAAAGCTGATCTCTCTCATCTGGTTTTGCTGAAATATACAGCTGTGTATCATCAGCAAAGTAATGGAAGCGAATATCATGTTTATGTATAATTTCACCCAGAGGCAGCAGATGTAAAGAGAAAAGCAGTGGGCCTAAGACAGATCCTTGTGAAACACCAAACTTTACCTCAGAGAGTGTGGCGAACTCACCATTTACATCAACAAACTGTCAAATAAGTAAAATAAGACCCTAGATTATGATCAATGGTGTCAAAAGCTGCACTGAGGTTGAGCAAAACAAGTTAAAAAACAAAACCCTGATCAGAGGCCAATAACAGGTCATTTACCACCTTAACTTGTGCCTGTCTCTGTGCTATGATGAGGCGTGAAATCCTGACTGATACATTTAATAAATGTTATTCCTCAGTAGATTCTCAGTGTGCTACAACCTTTTCTAGAATCTTGGAGATAAAGAGGAGGTTTGATATTGGACTGTAGATGGACAGCTGACATGGGTGAAGGTCAGGTTTCTTAATTAGGGGTTTGATAACTGCAGGTTGAAGGATTTAGGTACATAACCAGTGCTAATGGTAGAGTTTATCCATTTCAAACAGGTTCAATTACCTCTGAAATTATCTGTTTGAAAAAACTTGTAGACGAAGAATTGAGAATGCAGGTTGATGATTTTGATGAGGAAATAAATGAAATTAAGTCGTTCTCTAGAATAGGAGTAAAACTTTGTAATTGATTGTCTGTTATAATTACACTGCTGTCTACAGGGTTATTTATTAAATTTTATTTATTTTAATCGTCTGGGTTTTTTGCCTGATTTTTTTAACTTTATTATTAAAAAAGTTAATAAAATTATTACTATATATTGACGGTTTGCATGTATGAGGGTTTTATAGAACTCAGAAGATTCTCCATCCATGCTATTTCAAAATACTGTCAATTTGGTCTGATGCCATTTACGTTCTAATTTCCGATCGTATGATCATTATACCACTGTGCTCATTTTATCTCCCTGGTCATTTTGGTTTTAAGGGGAGCTCCATCATCTAGAGTGTAACGGAATGTTGATTCAGTGGACACTGAAGTCTTATTTATTTAAAGTTAATTAAGTTACTTAAACAAAATTTCTGGAAATATCGAAAAAAAATTTCCCTCAGGGATCGGAATGATTTGTTTTTGTTAACATTACAGGGCCACTGAGTAGACTGTGTGCACCTGGACAATGTTGGGAATGGAAACATTTGATTCCCTTGAGAAGAAGGAACAAGGGTCTGTGTAAATCCGTACAACTTCTTAGCAACAGGAGGGTTGGTGAGCAACCAGTCTTCTTTAAATCTTTAGTGTAAAGAATGAGAAGATTTTTGTGAGACTTAGGGATTGAAATGAAGTTTTACTCACCCATGTTAAAAGAAGCCTTAGAAAAAAATGAAAAAAAATCAGAATTTGAGGGCAAACTATAGGCTTTCCAAGATTGTAATGAAATGCGGAAGGGAGTTAAAGATAATATGAAATCAAACAACCCTAGAGGCGAAATATGTGTGATTGGACAATAGTTGTTAAGAGGAACATGCATGACATGAATATAAGTACACTGAAACCTGTGGAACCTGTTTCAGGTCATGGCATTTGTGTTCCCGGTAACAACTGGTTTGTGTTTACCGTTTTTTTTGACCGTTATAAAACCAAACTCATGTGAATCCAGTAAAATTTTAAGTCTGATAAGTATTTTTGACATTTTAAAATCTTTGAGCAGGTTCAGGTCAGTGTAGAGCAAAAAATAAGAACATTTCACTTTCTGTTGTATGGTTTAATGAATGTTTTCTCTATTGTTGAAATCAATATGTGTTGTAGCGGGGGCGTGGCCGAGTGACGGTTTGTGAATGGAGGGTGGAGTTGGAAGAATCACACACCTGTTGGGAATCTGACTAATCTGTGTTCTTTATTGCAGTGAGCAAGAACGGGATAAAAGGAAGAGAGAGACAGAAACTGGGAGGAAGAGAAACGTGCAGAGACACACGTGTGTGTGTGTGTGTGTGTGTGTGTGTGTGTGTGTGTGTGTGTGTGTGTGTGTGTGTGTGTGTGTGTGTGTGTGTGTGTTACAGATCACACAGTGCTTATAATTAGAATTGAATTAAAGAACAAAATTTGAATATCATGTTTGAAGGTTTTTTTTTTATTATTGTTTGTATTTTGTTTATACATTTTAAGGCAAAATAATTCCTACAATCTTCCTACAAAAGTGGTTTATCTTCAAACATGAAAATGATCAAATAAAAGCACTCCTTTAATCGCTCTACAGTGTAACAAATTATCTATAAAAAAAAATCCATTTGTGTTTGTTAAATATTTTATTTAATTTAAGAATCAAACAAACAATCTCTTTTAGCCATATTACACAACAATGATAATAAAATTCCCAATTAAGTTGGATTTCATTTTACATGTTACTGCAATATGTAGAATAGTCTAAAGTGGTGTACAGTTGTGCGAGGCAGCATCAGTTGGTGGCATTTCTGCATGTTCTCTGCATTAGCATACATATAGTGATACCATATGATGTTTCACTTTCACAAACTCAGATCAAAAATCAGTATTTTCTTATTATGATCTACAAAAAAAACCATGTGTTCCTGGGATAGTCACAGGAAAAAGTATTTTATTGAAATAACCCAGGAATTCAACATTTGTAGCTGCTTTTTTAATTAATTACTGTACAAGGCAACAGAGTACTTATGGCTGGAATGTTGAGCACATATTTAGTGTTATTTTATTAATTGATATGTTTTTTATACTTAAAAAAAAAAAAAAAACCCTAACATACTGTAATAGACAAATTACAGGTATTTTTTTATAATTACTTTTTGCCTGTACATTATTTGTAACAATTCTATTCTGCTTTTTTTCCCCATTAAAAGGACAAATCAAGATTCAAGACAAGTTTGAAGGGCTCAAAGGAGGTCAAATGCTCTGCAGTTCTATATCTCTTTATATCAAGATTAAGGGTGAGTAGAAGTTATATTTCACTATGATCATTTGGTTTTAAACATGCATATGTTTAGGGAATTATAGACCAGACTCTTTACTGTAATAAATGTTAGTCTTGCTGACCCTTATTGACCCCTTAACTTTGCATATTGCTTATTGCTGTCAGATAAAACATTATCCACTGTATGAAGCCCTGCTACCTTATAAGCATCCCCTATGGTGGCTGAGAAGCACGGCCACTGTAATAACAGTGTGTATTATGGTGACTGGTTCACTGGGAGCAGCAGGGAGAAAAGACCTTCTGTATCGCTCTTTTAGACACTTAGGATGTAGTAGTGTGTCACTGAAGCAGCTGCTAATAGATGAAACGGTTTTATACAGGGGGTGAGAGGCGTTCTGCAGTAATGATGATAGTTTAGCTACCATCCTCCTTTCTCCCACCTCCTGTACAGTGTCCAGGGGAATCCCCAGGACTGAGCTGAACTGCCAATAAGCTTTTCCAGTCTCCTCCTGTCTGCAGTAGAGATGCTGCTGCCCCAGCAGACCACACCATAGAATATGGCTGAGGCCACCACAGGGTCCAAAAAGGTCTTCAGTAGCTCTCCCTGCACTCCAAAAGACCTTAGTCTCCTCAGCAGAAAGAGTCTGCTCTGCCCTTTCTTATAAATTGCTTCAGTGTTATCTGTCCAGTCCAGTTTACTGTTCACATGAACATCCAGGTATTTGTAAGAGTCCACTCTCACAATGTCCTTTTCCTGAATGTTCACTGGTTTGTTTGTGCTATGGAAATAAACCACCAGTTCTTTGGTTTTTCTCGTGTTTATCTGGAGGCAACTCCGTTGACACCAGTCCACAAAGTTCTGGATCAGTTTTCTGTATATCCTGTCATCATCATCCGTGATCAGACCGACGATGGCATCAGAGAACTTCTGCAAATAACAGGTTGCTGAGCTGAACATGAAGTCTGCAGGTTAGAAGGTGTAAAGGAATGGGGCCAGAAGTGTTCCCTGTGGAGCTCCAGTGTTGCAGACAACCATGACAGACTCACAATCATGAGTCCTCACATACTGTGGTCAGTCTGTGAGGTAGTACAATATCTAGTTAGACAGATGATTGTCCACTCCCATATACACCATCTTATCCCTCAGGATCACAGGATGGATGGTGTTAGAATCTCTGACTGTGCTCCCAGCCTTTTCCAGGTGTGAAATAGCCCGATTTAGGAGGAAGATCACAGCATCTTCCACTCCAATGCCACTCACTGTGCGGGAGACAGCTGGTTGCCTGCATAGGGGGTTTGTACACAGGTAGGAGATGAACCAGGTTGTGATCTGATCTTCCAAGGGGGGTTGGGGGTTACAGGATGCAGGATGCATTCTTGTTACAGGATGCAGAAAAACTAGTTTATGCTTCTGATACATCTAGATTAGACTACTGTAACGCTTTACTGTCTGGGTGTTGGAGTAAGTGCAGAAATAAGCTTCAGTTAGTTCAGAATGCAGCAGCAAGAGTCCTCACTAGATCTAGAAAATATGACCACATCACCCCTGTTTTAATCATCTACACTGCTCCCAATTACATCTCACACTGATTATAAAATACTACTACTGACGTATAAAGCACTTAACGGTCTCGCTCTGAGTGAAATTCTGTACCAGTATGATCCTCCACGCCTACTTGGATCAAAAGGTGTAGGCTATTTTTTGGTACCTTAAGTGATGAAGAGCACAGCAGGGGGCAGATCTTTCTCTTATAAAGCCCCACAGTTATAAAACAATCTTCCAATCAGTGTTGGGGATTCAGACACAGTCTCCGTCTTCAAGTTAAGGTTGAAAACGTATTAAATTAATTACATTTTTTATCAGTAGATTTTTCTTAGGTAAAGGCTCAGATCTGGAGGGATCATGAATATAGATTGTTTGGTGAACTGGGATATTTGTATGCTGTCATCCCCTCACTCTCACATGTTCACTCAGGTTTGTTGACAGTGGTGTGGTGGGTCGTCTCTTATCCCAGAGATGCTGCCATAGCGAGTCTTGCCAGAGTCTCCTCTCTGTGGATCTTCCCACTTCGTCCAGGCCTGCCTCTGGATAGTGTTCTCTTCATTTTGAGGCCACTCTTTGCAACCAGGGACGGTTTCTCATCAATGCTGCATGGTTCCATTAAATTCCGGAGTAAGAACGGGAGCTTTGAGGATGGATTTGGACTGTGGTTAATGTCAACAGTCTGCTACATTGACTAAGTTAAAAACTACAGTTTGCTTCTGATCACCATCACTGTACCCCACAAGCATTGTATATCTGCAATAAATGGACATTCAGTGCAACCCAGTGTCAGCCCGCTTGAGCACTTCAGGCATTACCGCCTCAATCACCGAGGAAACGCCCACTCCCAACCAGCTGCACGGAAATGGCGTCTAATTTTCTGGCACTTATAAGGACGCCTGAATCCTCCAGACAGTGCCAGATTGTCTTTAGGCTTGTCCTGATCACTCTCCAGCGTATTCCCTGTTTTGTTTGTTTCTGACCTGTTTATTCTGTTCTCCGGTTTTCTGCTCGGCTCGGCTCGGCTCGGCTCGCGCTGAACGCGCTCTGGTTTCCGGCTCGGCTCTGCTCTGCTCGCGTTGAACGCGCTCTGGTTTCCGGCTCGGCTCTGCTCGACCTGCACGCGCGTTTCGGGTTCCGGCTCGGCATCCTCACCCTCCGCGCACATCGGCTCTCTGAATCGGCTCCCTGAATCGGTTTCCCGATTCAGCTCTGCACAGCCTTTCTCCTGCTCTGTTCTTTTTGCATCTGCCTTGGATCCTATAACCTGAACTTTCTGACACCCAGATGAGAATTGGTTCCCTCTTAGTCTGGTTTCTCTCAAGGTTTAAGTCAAGGTTTCTTCCTTATGCCATCTCGGGGGGGTTTTACTTGCCATAGTTGCTATCGGCTTGCTTATCAGGGACAAACTAACACTTAGAAAGAACATATTTATTTTTTATCACCACATTATCTGTGTAAAGCTGCTTTGAGACAATGTTCATTGTTAAAAGCGCTATACAAATAAAAATTAATTGAATTGTTCACACACACAGCACATAGCAGCATATACTTTACATGCCATTAATTGTCTGATTTTAATATTCATTTTTATCATCAGGAAGACCCACTGAGAACAGCAGTTGTGTCCATTCTAGATTTAGTATCAATAAGTCAGAATGTTATACGTAGAACCTGCTCATAGTGGTAAACACACTCTTGCTTTAATACATTTGGATAAAATATACTACCAGGCACACTGGACCCATTACAGTTTGCGTACCGTCAGAACCGTTCTACTGAGGATGCCATTGCTCATTTCCTCCACACCACAATGAGCCACCTGGACCAAAGAAATAGGAATTACAAAAGATGCTGTTTGTTGACTACAGTTCAGCATTTAACACCATAATTCCCTCCACACTAACCTGTAAGTTAGAGGTCCTGGGACTCCCAGCCGCTGTGTCAATGGATCTCTAACTTCCTGAATGACAGAAAACAAGCCGTATGGGTGGGAAAACACACCTTATCCACCCTCAACCTCAACACTGGAGCTCCCCAGGGTTGTGTTCTGAGCCCCCTGCTGTACTCGTTGTACACATACGACTGTGTGGCCACTTCCAACGCCACCACCATCATCAAGTTTGCTGACGACACTGTTGTGGTGGGTCTGATCTCCAACAACGACGAGACGGCCTACATACAGGAGGTTAAAAACCAGGAGAGATGGTGCCAGGAGAACAACCTTTTTCTGAACGTCAGCAAGATTAAGGAGTTGATCGTGGACATTAGCACGAAGCAGAAGCGGTCATACCAACTGCTAAACATCAGCGGGACTCCAGTGGAGAGAGTGGACAGTTACCGGTACCTAGGTGTTCACATCACACAGGACCTTTCTTGGTCCTGTCATACCAACACCCTGGTGAAGAAGGCCCGGCAGCATTTGTACCATCCGAGACGCTTAAGGGGCTTTAAACTACCCTCTCAGGTGCTAAAGACTTTCTACAACTGCACCATTGAGAGCGTCCTGACTGGTAGCATCACTTCCTGGTTCGGGAACAGCACCATGGAGCCCTCCAGAGGGTGGTGCGTTCAGCTGAATGTACCATCCACACCGAGCTCCCTAACCTGCAGGACATCTACGGCACACGGTGCAGGACCAGAGTTAGAAAGATTGTGAAGGACCTCTGCCATCCCAACAATGGACTCTTTTCTTTGTTGCATTCAGAGAAACGCTTCCGCTCCCTGAAAGCGAACACGGAGAGAATGAGGAGGAGCTTCTTCCCGCAGGCCATTCGGAGTTTAAACTAGGAAACACACAGGATCTAAAAATTGGATTTAAAAGCTGGTCACTCTCAATCATCACACTTCTGCAAATATTTTTATTTTTTCTTTCTTTTCGCACTTAAACACTTTAAACCCTGGACAGTCACTTTAACTGTGGACTTGCACAACACAGTGCACTTTATACCACACCATACCGCACACGTTCACTTTAAGGACAATCACCTTATGTGATTATTGTGTACTGTACATAAGCATACACTGTATCCATAAACATACCCTGTAAATACAATTTTTCCTATATATATCTTTATATATTTTATATTTTACATAGTTTATTGTTTTTATTTATCTGACTTCTTTTTTCCCCTTGTTTTACCCCCCCATTCCCTCATGCCAAACAATCGTACAAAGCATTTCACTGCATGTCGTACTCTGTATGTATGTATTTGTGACAAATAAAATTTGATTTGATTTGATTTGAGGTGAGAGTGAGGTGCGAGGTGTTAGGATTAAGAGGATTTGATAGGATGTAATGACCCAGAGTAAGAGCAGATTATCTTGGAGATGGATAAAAGTGCAGCATGAAAAGTAAGAGACAGGTTATGCCTAAAACTACAAACTTTGTTGAGAATTATTTTCCACTTGGACATAGACTCACTCCTCTCTCACGACTTCTACAGAAATCACAGAGAAAGTGATATTGGATACATTTCTGCAAGCCCTGCTCTCCGAGTAACAGAAATATGTGGGCATGCAGGGGAGACAGAATGGGGTTTCTGCAAGCACCAAGAGCACACACCCCCGACACTGGTGAAACGGGTATCAAGAAAAAAGCGCCAGTAGAAATAACTCTGGGTTCACGTCACCACAGGATGAACCCCTGCCCACTGACCCAGGTGTAAAGACCGGGTCCCAAGCACAAAAACCAGCTAGGTGCACCATACACGCAGTATCCCAGGCCCAGACCACAGCCACCAGGGTAAAGGTAAATGGCTTTCCCCTGAAGCTCTGCTGGACACAGGCAGGACCATCACCCTGGCCCAACCAACAGTGATCGCATGGACCCCCAAGGTCTGTGGAACAGTCCCAATGTTATGAGAATTCTCCACCACCAAAGTCCAGGTCATGAACAAGAAAGGTGAGTGGTAAGTTTTAGTGGATCTGCTGCCTAATCTACCTGTATCTCAATTTATAGGAAGAAACTGGCCAGGCTTCCAAGAGGCTCGATGGATCTCCACTTCAAACTAAGTAAATGATAGAAATGCACAACCTGGCCAAAGCTGATAGCCTGAGAAAATGTCGGCCATGACACCATAGCTAGTTGAGCTAAATGCTAGCAATAACCCCTTACAACTAGCCCATACACACTCTCTCGGTGGTCACCTGTAAATATTAAACACCACAGAAAAACTGAAGGATAGGGTCCACTGGCCTTGCATAGAAGCAGATGTGTGTAAGTTCTGCCAGCGGTGCCTACAGTGCATGTGTTTTCTAAAAATATTTAAGTTTTTCAGGTACTTAGGCCATGTAAGCGAGGACAAGGTTTCTTAGTTGGTTTTGCGGGTTAGTTTGTTCTGTTGTCCTTCTGTTAGAATCTGTCTTTTTAAAAGCCCATTTAAGATATCCACATGCCTTGAGGGCCGCTTTCATATTATTGTTTTCTTTCTTTTTGGCACTATAGTGTAATAGCCTGATGACTCCTAACTTGTGTTGTAGGGTCCTGGTTGAGGTAGCTTCTGGTGCTGAGGCTACTGTCCAGTCTTCTCCTAACTTTTGTAACAGCATCAGTGTGGGGATCCTTGTAAAGCATGATGTAACTTTAAAAAGAACCATTGTTTCATCAGTAATCAGTTTAAATTCTCTGGAGATCAATTCTCCTTCTGAATTCTGGATATGGTGGTCAGTATGTCAGACCAGCAGTGTTAAAGTGGCAAGATGTTCACAATATTGTATGTTAGAGATAATGCTGCTGACTATATGTCTCAGTGGGATATTTTCTTGTGTTAATTGGGAAGTCCATAAAAGCAGGGAGTGGTTTCCTCGGGCAACAGATGTTGGTGGTAGTTATCCATGTCAATGGTGCTATCCCTTTCCAGGTGATATTAGTACCCTAACACCTCTTTCCTGTCATTGCTGGCCTATATTCTTTACAGCTTTTCATAGGTGTGATGGTCCTTTAAAAGTGGGGTAACTTCATGATACTCAGTGTGACAATTCATAGTGTTTATATGTCATTAACCAATCCTCAAATTTTAACCAGGCTAATCCTACCCCCAAACCTAAATACTTCTTAATCCTAACCATATCCCTATCCCTTCTTAACCATAAACCCAATTGCCTAACCCTTCCTAGTCCTAATCCCAACCATAACTATCAACTCTACTACCTAAACTCTAACAGTTAACACATTAATATTCTAACCCTTCTTAACTCCAACTCTATTTATATCTAACTCGTCCTAACGCTCACCCCTAAACCTGATCCTTCCTAATTTTAATTCAACACTTAGTACTAATCCCAACTCTACAACATATCTCTATTACTAACCCCAAGTCGTTTACATCCGGACCTTAAACACTGTATTTAGTAACTCATACAGTACATGAAACCTGAAAAATGATGTGTTCTCTAAAAATCCAGCTCATTTCAGACAAAAATCTTATACTTTCTTTCGGCTTCTCCCGTTAGGGGTCACCACAGCGGATCCTCCGCACGTTTGATTTGGCACATGTTTTACACTGGATGCCCTTCCTAACGCAACCCTACTTAATTTATCCGGGCTTGGGACCAAGAGACTTGGGACTGAGAGTGGCTAGGGACGGTTCCCTGACCGGGAATCGAACCCGGGTCGCGCGGTGAGAGTGCTGCATCTTAACCAATAGACCACCAGGGGACCGCAGACAAAAATCTTACAAATACTATATAGACCAAAGCACTGGTCTGTGCCTGACCTTTCCAGCCATCTGTGGTTTTCTCACCAAAATGTTACCCCAAATTTAAAGCCACACAATTAAATAGGATGTCTTTTCTTTTCTTGGATATACATTTTCATATACTTCAAACTTGTAACATATAACATATAACAGCATTATATGTTGTTTACACAAGTCTTTGTTAGTTTGAAGGCTAGGTGCTAAATATCGACTTCACTTTTTTTTATAATCCCTTTCTCTGCCATTTTCTATTTAGGAGACACCTCTACTTTACTTTTTGTATTGTATTTTTCTGTGTTGCAGCAATAATTTAGATGCAAATGTCTCCTGTTATATTTTTTTGGATTGGCTTTTATATTGGTTGGAAAGATTTGTTTGTTCTTTTCTCTGATATGGCATCACTGAGTCCACATTTGTCCAAGTTATCTTTTGTTTCTATTTTTTTTTTTATAATTGTATGTACATTCCTCCCGGAAAGTTTTCACAGCACTTCAGTTTTTCAGCCTTATTCCAAAATAAAGTCAATTCATTATTTTCCTTAAAATTCTACAAACAGTACCCCATAATGACAACGTAAAAAAAGTCTGTTTGAAATTTTTCATTCTGCCATATCAGCTTCAATGTCTGCCAGTAAACCAGATCTATATTCATCGTTCGTCTCATCGACATTCCTTGCCTCAGAATTGAGCTGTTTGAACTCCTCTTGTAGTTTATTCTTTGTCATGTGATTGGCTCTCCTGATGAAGAAATTTGCTTGCTTGGTGAATGCACTTTTAGCTAAGGTTCTCACTTGCTTAAGCTGTTTCACTGTTTTTCCAGGAACTTCCTGCGCCATCACAAGATGAATTAAAATGACTTCCCTTCCACATAAACAACTATCTCAGACTTTTAGGCTTTTAATCCTTCTGTCTTCCAACCCAGCCATTAGGGCCGACCGCCACAGGTATCGTTAGCCGACAGGGTACCGGTGGAAATTGGGCTACTGTTGGCCGAAGGAGGAGAAGGAGAGAAGGAAGACGTCTACAGAGACGGCAGGAAAAGGAGCAGTGTAGGAGAGTGGAGGTTCGGGTTGGTACTTTAAATGTTGGTACTATGACGGGTAAAGGGGGAGAGATAGCTGATATGATGGAGAGGAGAAAGCTAGATATGCTGTGTGTTCAGGAGACCAAGTGGAAAGGGAGTAAGGCCAGGAACATTGGAGGTGGGTTTAAATTGTTTTATCATGGTGTGGATGGGAAGAGAAATGGTGTAGGGGTGATTCTGAAGGAAGAGTACAGTAAGAGTGTAGTAGAGGTGAAGAGAGTTTCTGATAGGGTGATGATCGTGAAGGTGGAAGTTGAAGGATGATGATAAATGTCATCAGTGCCTATGCTCCACAAGTTGGCTGTGAGATGGAGGAAAAGGAAAGATTCTGGAGTGAATTAGATGAAGTGGTAGATGGTGTACCTAGGAAAGAACGGTTGGTGATTGGGGCAGACTTTAATGGGCATGTAGGTGAAAGGTGATGAGGAGGTGATGGGTAGGTATGGTTTTAAGGAGAGGAATGTGGAAGGGCAGATGGTGGTAGATTTTGCTAAAAGGATGGAAATGGCAGTGGTGAACACGTATTTTAAGAAGAAGGAGGATCATAGGGTGACGTATAAGAGTGGAGGAAGGTGCACACAGGTGGACTATGTGCTATGCAGGAGATGCAATCTGAAGGAGATTGGAGACTGTAAGGTGTTGGCGGGGACAGTGTAGCTAGACAGCATCGGATGGTGGTCTGTAGGATGGTTTTGGAGGCGAAGAAGAAGAGGAGGAAAGTAAGGATTGAAAGAAGAATAAGATGGTGGAAACTGAAGGAGGAAGAGTGTAGTGTGAGGTTCAGGGAAGAGGTCAGACAGGGGCTTGGTGGTGGTGAAGAGGTGCCGGATGATTGGGCAACTACTGCAGGAGTGATGAGGGAGGCAGCTAGAAAAGTACTTGGTGTGACATCTGGAAATAGAAAGCAAGACAAGGAGACGTGGTGGTGGAATGAGGAAGTGCAGGAGAGCATTAGGGAAAGAGGTTGGCAAAACAGAAGTGGGATCGACAGAGTGATGAGAAAAGTAGGCAGGAGTACAAGGAGATGCGGCAGCAGGTAAAAGGGATGTGGCGAAAGCCAAGGAAAAGGCATATGAGGAGCTGTATAAGAGGTTGGACACTAAGGAAGGAGAAAAGGATTTATACCGATTGGCCAGGCAGAGGGACCGAGCTGGGAAGGATGTACTGCAAGTTAGAGCAATAAAGGATGGAGAGGAAATGTGTTGACTAGTGAGGAGAGTGTGTTGAGAAGGTGGAGGGAGTATTTTGAGCAGCTGATGAATGAGGAAAATCACAGAGAGAAGGTTGGATGATGTGGAGTTGGTGAAGCAGGATGTAGATAGGATTAGTAAGGAGGAAGTGAGAGCAGCGATTAAGAGGATGAAGAATGGAAAGTCGGTTGGACCAGATGACATACCGGTAGAAGCGTGAGATGTTTAGGAGAGATGGCAGTGGAGTTTTTAACCAGATTGTTTAACAGGATTCTGGAAGGGAGAGGATGCCTGAGGAATGGAGAAGGAGTGTGCTGGTACCGATCTTTAAGCATAAGGAGATGTGCAGACCTGCAGTAACTACAGGGGAATTAAGTTGATCAGTCACACCATGAAGTTATGGGAAAGAGTAGTGGAAGCCAGGCTGAGAGAAGAGGTGACCATCTGTGAGCAACAGTATGGTTTCATGCCGAGGAAGAGCACCACAGATGCCTTATTTGCTTTGAGGATGTTGATGGAGAAGTATAGAGAAGGACAGAAGGAATTGCATTGTGTATTTGTGGATTTAGAGAAAGCGTGCGACAGAGTGCCAAGAGAGGAGTTGTGGTATTGTATGAGGAAGTCAGGTGTGTCAGAGAAGTATGTGAGGGTGGTGCAGGACATGTATGAGGACAGTGTGACGGCAGTGAAGTGTGCAGTAGGTACGACAGACTGGTTCAGGGTGAAGGTTGGACTGCATCAAGGATCGGCCCTGAGCCCTTTCCTGTTTGCAGTGGTGATGGACAGGTTGACGGACGAGGTCAGACAGGAGTCTCCTGGACTATGATGTTTGCAGATGATATTGTGATTTGTGGTGAGAGTAGAGAGCAGGTTGAGAAGAGCCTGGAGAGGTGGAGATATGCGCTGGAGAGAAGGGGAATGAAAGTCAGTAGGAGTAAGACAGAGTACATGTGTGTGAATGAGAGGGAGGGCAGTGGAGTGATGCGGTTGCAGGAGAAGAGGTGGAGAAGGTGGAGGAGTTCAGGTACCTGGGGTCAACAGTGCAAAGTAATGGAGAGTGTGTTAGAGAAGTAAAGAAAAGAGTGCAGGCAGGGTGGAGTGGGTGGAGAAGAGTGACAGGAGTGATTTGTGATAGTAGGGTATCTGCAAGAATGAAAGGGAAAGTTTGTAGGACTGTGGTGAGACCTGCGATGTTGTATGGATTAGAGACAGTGGCATTGAGTAAAAGTCAGGAGGCAGAGCTGGAGGTAGCAGAACTGAAGATGTTAAGGTTTTCGTTGGGAGTGACGAGGATGGACAAGATTAGAAATGAGTTTATTAGAGGGACAGCGCATGTAGGATGTTTTGGTGACAAGGTGAGGGAGGCGAGATTGAGATGGTCTGGACATGTGCAGAGAAGGGACATGAATTATATTGGTAGAAGAATGCTGAAGATGGAGCCACCAGGTAGGAGGAAAAGAGGAAGGCCAAGGAGGAGGTTCATGGATGTGGTGAGGGAAGACATGCAGGTAGTTGGTGTGAAAGAGGCAGATGTAGAGCCTAATGGGAGCAGCCGAAAGAAGAAGAAGAATCCTTCTGTCTTCCTTGTCACTTAAAAATTACTTTCCAAGTCTGAAGGTCGCAAGACTTTTTACTGCATTTAATTCTGGACAGAAGAAGTAGTAGTGGTGGTACAGAAGCTGTAGTAGTTGTAATAATTTGTAGGAGTAGCAGTAATCAATAGGTTGATAACCTTTAAAAATGAATATAACCAAACAACAAACAAAAATGCATTAATATAAATAAAGACATTCTTCAAATTATTATTTCATTTCTGAATCAAACATAAAAATGACACTTCACAATAATTAACTCACAAACATTACTGAAGCTTTACAATTGCAAAGTTGATATTTTATTTTTAGCTAAAATAAAAATACCAGTGGCTTAAATTTGAGCTGAATGGGTGACAATGCTTATTTATTCATGGAGAAGCTTTCTCCAAACATTTTCACCTCCATGTGCTCTCATAGGTGCACCAATATATTGTCCTCCCTGGAAACACATTTAACAGGTTCCAATTTCCCTCTCAGCCACCACACTACACTGCCCCCTTTAGGAACTGTTTAACATTACACAACAGTTATCTTGGCATAAGCATTTCTGAGATGCTGTCATTTTGTTCACCCTACTCTATCTAAGAACCCAGCTTTTACATGCCTGTTTCCTTTGTTCTTTGGACTCATCTCACCTTCTTACCTGTTCGCTTAAGTTTTTACACATCCCTGAGATAGGGAATGTATACTGTGTTTTGTTCTTCCTCTGCTTATGGCTCTTATAAAGACTTTACTCAGTTAAACTGTGACACTCCATTGCCTTAGACTTAAATGGAAAAGGAAACACTTCATTTGAATTTTTAAACAAAACTTACCACAATCTGATTTGGTTCATGTAAACTTCTATAGAAAGTAAGCATGCAAGGACATGTGTCAGGGAGCCACCAGTCACGCCTCTCTCCAATGCTATTTACTATTTGCTACAGTCTCATCTCAAGCTCCCTTGGTTTGCAAGAGCCAATAAAGATCTGTTTTACTCCCAGATTCTGATACCTGGTCTATCCATCACAACATGGCAACGTACATAATACAGTGTTTGGGTTCGGCTCCAAACAGCATAAAAGGTACATATGTATACAGGTGTATACAGATGTATACCAACCCTGACACATATACACACAAAAACTAACCTTTACGATGAGAAGCTTTTCTAATTACTAACCCTAACCATTTACTAATCCTCCACCAATTTTTAAATCCTTTTAATTCCTTTTTTAATGCTTTAAGCCTTAAGCCTTTTTATAATTTTCTTCAACACCTAATTGTAACCATGACCCTTCCTAATCGAAATAATTTGAAAATAAATTATTACCCTAAGCATTTCTAATCCTAACCCTATGCAATACAAATAAACCTGTGTAATATTATTTAAGCTCTCTGCATCACATACTTGACATACACATACTCTGTATTACATACTTGTAATGATGAATCACATTCAAAATACTGTATGCAAATGTTAAATGCTATTTTATGTACACAATATGGCCAAGTCCCTGACTTTTCCCGCCATATGTGGTTCCTTTTCAATCTGTTAGCACAAACTTAAATTGTATAGGATGTCTTTAGAAGTTGTAGCATTAAATTATCTCTGCACATAAACTAGGAACCCCATACCTGCTCATCATGACAATGTCCTTGTCAGCACCTTTCTCAGCATCATGACAAATGCCCTTGCCAACACCCTTGCCATCATTGTGACAACGCCCTCGTCAGGACCATGAATTTATGCTTTACATACGTTTGAGTGGAAAATCTTGAGTAACCAGCTATAGAGCTAACCTTAAGCATAATTAACAACTTTGATATAATACAGAATGCTGACTGTACCCCAGACCTCATCATCCTACATCAGTACCTGAGATAAACATTAATTTTGGGTGAGAAAAAATGGAATACAGTCAACAATCAATCATTGACCTTACTAATGTTTATGCAGCTGCACATCAAAAGCAATTCAATTCAATTCATTTTTATTTGTATTGCGCTTTTAACAATGAACATTGTCTCAAAGCAGCTTTACACAGATAATGTGGTGATTAAACATAAATATGTTCTTTGTAAGTAAGTTTGTCCCTAATGAGCAACTGTGGCAAGGAAAAACTCCCCAAGATGGCATAAGGAAGAAACCTTGAGAGGAACCAGACTCAAGAGGGAACCCATCCTCATCTGGGTTGCACCAAATGTCCATTTGAAGCAGATATACAAAGTTGCGGGGTACAGTGATGACGATCAGAAGCAAACTGCACTCCGAGTCAGTGCAGCAGACCGCCGACACCAACTACAGTCAATCCGTCCTCAAAAGCACCCGTTCTACTCCGGAATTATATGGAACCACCCAAGGTGTTGATGAGAGACCGTCCCAAGCTGCACAGAAGTGTGAAGATCCACGGAGGGGAGAGGGGCAGGAACAGTGGTCACTGGAGCCTCAGGAGCATGTTTAACTCGACCGAGAGAGAGAGAGAGAGAGAGAGAGAGAGAGAGAGAGAGTGACGGGAAGAGAAGGATATGGATTATTAAGTGTCCCTATTGGTGTATGAAAGTTAATGTCACTGTGCAGTTTGGACTCCGGCAAGACTCGCTATGGCAGCATAACTAAAAGGGAGAACCAGAAGGTAACACAGACATGAGGGATCTCTGGGATAAGAGACAACCCACCACACCACCGTCAACAAACCCGAGTGAACGTGTGAATGTGAGGGGACGACAGCATACAAATATCCCAGTTCACCAAACACTCTATATCCATGTTCCCTCCAGATCTGAGCCTTTACCTAAGAAAAATCTACTGATAAACGGCTTGACTAAATAAATTTGTTTTCAACCTCGACTTGAACACTGAGACTGTGTCTGAGTCCCGAACACTGGTTGGAAGGCTGTTCCATAACTGTGGGGCTTTATAAGAGAAAGATCTGCCCCCTGCTGGAGTCTTCATTATTTGAGGAACCAACAGATAGCCAGCACCTTTTGATCTAAGTAGGCGTGGAGGGTCATACTGGTACAGAAGTTCACTCAGATACTGCGGTGCGAGACCGTTAAGTGCTTTATACGTCAGTAGTAATATTTTATAATCAATGCAAGATTTGATTGGGAGCCAGTGTAGACTGATTAAAACAGGGGTGATGTGGTCGTATTTCCTAGATCAAGTGAGGACTCTTGCTGCTGCATTCTGGACTAACTGAAGCTTATTGATGCACTTACTCCAACACCCAGACAGTAAAGCGTTACAGTAGTCTAATCTAGAAGTAACAAAAGCATGAACTAGTTTTTCTGCATCCTGTAACGACATCATATTTCTAATTTTAGCAATATTTCTAAGGTGAAAGAAGGCGATCCTGGTAATATTATTCACGTGAGACTCAAAGGAAAGACTCGGGTCAATAATCACACCAAGGTCTTTGACAGCCGTACATGCTGAAACAGAAACACCATCCAGAGATGCTACGTAATCGGAAAGTTTACTTCTAGCTGCATGTGGTCCTAGTAAAAGTACTTCCGTCTTATCTGAGTTGAGCAGAAGAAAGTTATTAAGCATCTACTGTCTAATGTCCTTTACACACTTCTCAACATTGTTAAGCTGATCTCGCTCATCTGGCTTTGCTGAAATATACAGCTGTGTGTCATCAGCATAGCAATGGAAGCGAATACCATGTTTATGAATGATTTCACCAAGAGGCAGCATATATACAAAGCAGATTTAATGTGCGATGGGATGCACTTTAGCCATATATATATATATATATATATATATATATATATATATATATATATATATATATATATATATATATATATTTTTTTTTTTTTTTTTAATTTTTTTTTTTTTCTGCTGCATATATGTTTAAATATAAAAACAGAAGTAAATCCACAAAATACATATATTAACCCTAATCCCAAACCCATAACCCTTTCTAACCATAATCCCTACTGACTAACCCTTTTAAATTCTAACTAGATTGATGATAATACATCATCTCTGAAAGAAGAGAAATACCAAGTCATTTGGAAGGACAGGACACTGATCCTTACGTCTTTCACAATTCATATATCCGTTCTTGTGGCTTTCATTCACTAACCTCATCCCCTTCCAATGTGTCTTACCAGATGGGTTACCAACTGCTCTTATTCCTGTCATTGGGGGACCCCTTGGACCATCCAGCATACTGGGTCTCATTTATATTCTTTCCCTTCAAACACCATCACAGACCACATGTTACTCCTCTTTGCCCTAGACCGTGAAGGAGAACATCATTTCAAATTTTTAAACAAAACATACCAAACCTTTATGCAAATGTCTATGGATGTAAGAAAGTAAGGACCTGCCTGAAAACAAAAATTACCAAGTAAGTTTTTCAAATACTTTTATATGTATTTTATGGATACTGATTATTTATTACTTTTACAATTCAAAAATAATTTCTTGTGGTTTTACAACTCATAACGTCATATAATTATTTTATATATCTTTTGTAATCATTAAGCTATGTGACACCCTCAAATCACCAGTGGAAAGGAAAAACTTGTGGAACTATCCTGTGGAAAAAACCTTGAGGGGAACCAAACTCAAAATGGACCCCATCCTCATCTGGATGGAACCGAATATCCATTCATTACATTCCATCATTGTTGAGGTGTACTATTCAGTAATATACACAGACATCCATTCACTCCCCCTCCTCAGAGGCAGAAAGGTGGGTCTATGCACTCTCATTGTGAAGGAAAGAAACTACCAAATGGTGTGCATCCAAACCTTGCTAGAGGGCGCTGGACCCAGCAGGTAAGGAAGAAGAAAGGGACAAGCCTGTCTCCAGACACATTGCCAGGTCCCAGGTATATGGACGCCGCTTCACCTCAGCGGGGCCCGAGATTGAGAGGAGCGAGAGCACCCTACTTAGAGTTGGCAGTCGGCATAAATTACCTAACATGCGACACAGTGATAAACAGTATATTCGCTTTATTTTTATTTTTTATATTTTTTTGGACATTTACCACTTACCATTAGCATGTGCTTTCATAGATTCCCTGCCAGTTATGCCATTTTGCTGTTTTTCCATTAGACTGATTACACACGTGATTCAGAGTCTAGATCTAGATCAATCTAGATAAGTGCATCTGCTAAATTAAGTAAATGTAAACATCGTGAACAGTCATTAATAGTGAACAGTTATTTATTATACCATTATGAATAGTGGTTATAATAGTAATTAGTCATAAACTAACTATACTTACTAAATAATTAGTAATTAACTAAGTTCAGTTAGTCCTTATTAAGTAACAGAAATAAGATCATGGTAAATGAAGAACTGCTTTCTGTTTAAAAGAAAAGAGAAGTGGAGGAGAGTGGAGGTTTGGGTTGGTACTTTAAATGTTGTTACTATGACTGGTAAAGGGAGAGAGGGAGCTGATATGATGGAGAGGAGAAAGGTAGATATGTTGTGTGTTCAGGAGACCAAGTGGAAAGGGAGTAAGGCCAGGAACTTTGGAGGTTTGTTTAAACTGTTCTATCATGGTGTGGATGGAAAGAGAAATGGTGTAGGGGTGATTTCTGAAGGAAGAGTACAGTAAGAGTGTAGTGGAGGTGAAGAGAGTTTCTGATAGAGTGATGAACGTGAAGCTGGAAGTTGAAGGGGTGATGATAAATGTCATCAGTGCTTATGCTCCACAAGTGGGTTGTGAGATGGAGGAGATGGAAAAATTCTGGAGTGAGTTGGATGAAGTGGTAGAAGGTGTACCTAGGAATGAAAGAGTGGTGATTGGGGCAGATTTCAATGGTCATGTAGGTGAGGGGAACAGAAGTGATGAGAAGGTGATGGGTAGGTATGGCTTTAAGGAGAGGAATGTGGAAGAACAGTTGGTGGTAGAAGGATGGAATTGGCAGTGGTGAAAACTTATTTTGAAGGAAATTGCAGACTGTAAGGTGTTGGCAGGGGACAGTATAGCTAGACAGCATCGGATGGTGGTCTGTAGGATGGTTTTGGAGGTGAAGAAGAAGAGGAGGAGAGCGAGGATGGAACGAAGAAAAAGATGGTGGAAACTGAATAACGAAGACTGTAGTGAGAGATTCAGGGAAGAGGTCAGACAGGGGCTTGGTGGTGGTGAAGAGGTGCTGGATGATTGGGCAACTACAGCAGACATGATAAGGGAGACAGCTGGAAGGGTACTTGGTGTGACATCTGGAAATAGAAAGGAAGACAAAGAGACATGGTGGTGGAATGAGGAAGTGCACGAAAGCATAAAGAGAAAGAGGTTGGCAAAACAGAATTGGGATTGACAGAGTGATGATAAAAGTAGGCAGGAGTACAAGGAGATGCGGCAGCAGGTGAGGAGGGATGTAGCAAAAGACAAGGAAAAGGCATATGAGGAGCTGTAGGAGAAGTTGGACACTAAGGAAGGAGAAAATGATTTGTACTGATTGGCCAGGCAAAGAGACCGAGCTGGGAAGGATGTGCTGCAAGTTAGAGCAATAAAGGATGGAGATGGAAATGTGTTGACTAGTGAGGAGAAGTGTGTTGGGAAGATGGATGGAGTATTTTTAACAACTGATGAACGAGGAAAATGAGAGAGAGAGAGAGAGAGAGAGAGAGAGAGAGAGAGAGAGAGAGGTTGGGTGGTGTGGAGTTGGTGAAGGTGATAGAATTAGTAAGGATGAGGTAAGGGCAGCAATTAAGAGGATGAAGAGTGGAAAGTCAGTTGGACCAGATGACATACCAGTAGAAGCATGGAGATGTTTAGGTGAGATGGCAGTGGAGTTTTCAACAAGATTGTTTAACAGGATTTTGGAAGGTGAGAGGATAATTGAGGAATGGAGGAGGAGTGTGCTGGTACCGATCATAAAGAACAAGGGAGATGTGCAGACCTCCAGTAACTACAGGGGAATTAAGTTGTTCAGTCACACTATGAAGTTATGGGAAAGAGTAGTGGAAGCCAGGCTGAGAGAAGAGGTGACCATCTGTGAGCAGCAGTATAGTTTCATGCCGAGGAAGAGCACCACAGACGCATTATTTGCTTTGAGAATGTTAATGGAGAAGTATAGAGAAGGTCAGAAGGAGTTGCATTGTGTGTAGAACAGGGTTCCGGGAGAGAAGTTGAGGTATTGTATGAGGAAGTCTGGTGTGTCAGAGAAGTATGTGAGGGTGGTGCAGGACATGTACGAGGATAGTGTGACAGCAGTGAAGTATGCAGTAGGAACGACAAACTGTTTCAAGGTGGAGGTTGGACTGCATCAAGGATCGGCTCTGAGCCCTTTCCTGTTTGCAGTGGTGATGGACAGGTTGACGGACGAGGTCAGGAGTCTCAGTGGACTATAATGTTTGCGGATTACACAAATAGCGGTTGTTATTTGTGGTGAGAGTAGGGAGCAGGTTGAGAAGAGCCTGGAGAGGTGGAGGAGTTAAGCTACCTGAGGTCAACAGTGCAAAGTAATAGAGGGTGTGTTAGAAAAGTAAAGAAAAGAGGCAGGCAGGGTGGAGTGGGTGGAGAAGAATGGCAGGAGTCATTTGTGATAGAAGAGTATCTGCAAGAGAGAAAGGGAAAGTTTATAGGACTGTGGTGAGACCTGCTATGTTGTATGGATTAGAGACAGTGGCATTGAATGAAACACAGTAATTGGAGCTGGAGGTAGCAGAGATAAAGATTTTGAGGTTTTTGTTGGGAGTGACGATGATGGACAGGATTAGAAACTAGTTTATTAGAGGGACAGCACATGTAGGACGTTTTGGAGACAAAGAGAGGGAGGCGAGATTGAGATGGTTTGGACATGTTCAGAGGAAGGACATTGGGTATAACGGTAGAAGAATGCTGAGGATGGAGCCACCAGGAACGAGGAAAAGAGGAAAACCAAGGAGTAGGTTTATGGATGTGGTGAGGGAGGACATGCGGGTAGTTGGGTTGAGGGAGGCGGATGTGGAGGACAGGGGGTGGAGACCCCTGATGGGAGAAGCCGAAAGAAGAAGAAGTAGTTATTGAACTTAATATTTTTCCTTAAAATGTATTTAAAAAAATTTAATAATTAATTCTAAAATGAAACAGAAAAGTATGAACAAACACATCTCCTAAGTCTTTCGAATTCAGTTGTGCCACACTCTCAGAAGATTCAGGGTTTTTTTTTTACTCTGATTTTGTTTAGGTAAATATCTATGAAAATTAAGCAGAGGGTAGAAAAAGACAAATAGGCAGATCAGTGTAACAGACTATGCAGAAAGACTTTGGTGGACCACCTTCATGTGTCAGGTATGTTTCAATGTTCTACTAAAATAATTCAGTTATTTCTGACAAGGTAATTAGTGTAAATGTTCTTTTGAACAAGGTTGTGAAAAGATCTTTACATAAAAAAGGTGATTAAATTTAAAAAGAGGCTCATTGAAATAAAAAATGGAAAAATATTTTGTCCAATTCAAATGAATTGTATTTATAATGATGCTTTTAACAACATTGTTATAGATTCAGATTGAGAATTTATAATAAAATATATTTAAAAAATGTGAATAATTCCTGAATTTCTCTGAATCATGACCATTGACACTCTTGTTACAGTAAATAAAAAATCTGTTTGTAAATGTTATAGGCAATCTTAGCTATGCAATACACAAGTATTAGGAGCAGTATATTATTCCTCCCCAGATTATAGCACAAATTTGGAGTGAAAATGTCTATTACATAATAAATAAATTAAAAAAAGCCATGACTGATTGAGACTTTTATTTGCTGAACAGGAATCTGGATATTTATTTTTGATTTTCATTTAGTAGGAAGCTTGTGAATGATATCTGCTATCAGTTCATTCTTGTGACGTAACTCTAAAATAGTGTATACATTTATATTTATTTACCTTAAATACAGCACTTTATCAACACTGTACAGCACAATCAACACTGTGAGTTTCTCATCAGCATCAGTGATGGAGCAGCATCTGTTTAGCCTCCTGTTTTTTACAGGTGAGAGAAAATATACAATAAACATTGTCACAAAACTGCTGTGGAGAAATTCTGATTTATATAAAGACACCTGATGAGCAAACCAAAGTCAATAAGTAAACAAAAAGTTTTCATAAGGGAGTAATCTAATTCTAGATCTAATTCTTGTATTCTGAGCAAAGTGAATATGAATCATTAGAGTTTTGTCAGGGTCAGGACTCAAACTGGGGTTGGCTGCATGAGAGCTGGGAACTCTTTTTAAGAGACATATTTCAAGGTGGAAAGATCTATATAGTTAATGTACAAAAATATTTTAGAAAGAGAAAAAGCTATAAAGATACCACAGAACAAAAATCTTAAGGGCAAAGGGTATAAATCCACAAAATCAGAGCCAAAAGAAATACAGCACAACAGCAGAGCAAAAAGTAAATGCAAAATTAAAAATAGGAACTCAATTTTTCAAGAATTTAGGAAAAATCTCAAAATCTTTCTTTGGGAATATCACAGCAAAAAAACCTCAAAAACTAAAACTTACACACAGCTACTTGAGCTAGGACTAAACACACAGTGAAACCAAAATGTAAAAAACAGACACCATAATGTCAACAATCAAGTAAAGAACTGACACAAAGGGTTAAAAATAGTCTTGGACAATAGTGGAAACAATGTTGACAAATGAAGAACACATTGACACAGTAGTGACATCTGGTGGGTGAACAGAGAAAACAAGGAAAGAAAACTAAAGAGAGTATAAAGCCACTCCAACATCCTGACAAGTACACACCAAAATCATTTAAAAGTGTTAAAAACACACTTATCAGAATGCAAGCGGGGACTCCAGCAGGTCAAATTATGACAGCATTGGAAAAAGTGCAAGTTTTAACTGAATCAGTCTCAAGGTACTCTCTTTGGTCCCGGCTGCCCTAAAAGATCTCCATGGAGCCTGAGTCTTCACCAAGCTAGACCTCTGTAGACCTGTTACAATCTGGTGCGCATACGTAAGGGCAATGAGTGGAAGACGGCATTCATCACCCCCTCGGGGCACTATGAATACCGGGGTCATGCCGTATAGGCTCTCCATTTCTCCAGTAGTGTTCCAGACATTCATGAACAAGGTGTTCAGACAGCTCCTCCATCAGTTTGTCATCGTGTAAATTGACGAAATCCTCATATACTGCAGGTGTTCAGCCAAACATCGTTGTCATGTCACTCAAGATTAAGGGAACACCACCTCTACCTGAAGCTAGAGAAGTGTGAGTTCCACCATCCCGTGTACAGTTTCTAGGGTACATCATCAGGGGAAGGTCAAGGCAGTCCTAGACTAGCCTTGTCAAGTCAAGTCAAGTCAAGACGCTTTTATTGTCATTCCTACTATACACAGTGGTACACAGTACACAGTAAAAATGAGACGTTCCTCCGGAACCCTGGTGCTACACTAAACAACAACAAACAACAGCATAGAGCTACAACACAAGCTACATAAAGTTCATCGAGTGCAACCTAGTGCAAACAGTGCAGACAAAAAACAGTACAGACAGACAGTGCAGACAGACAACACAAGACAAGACACAAAACCCAATATAGCGCCGACCAGTAAACCTACTGTATACTTGATTATACAGTACTGTACGAGAAGACTGTAAAAACTATACCCCGGAAGTGAATATAAACAGGACAATGTAGTGCAAAAATACAGCAGCAGTCGAAGGTGCAAAAACAGCATGTAAACAGTATAATACAATGATAATGATAAATGTGCAAAAAACAGCAGTTAAGAGTATGGTACAGTCGAGAATAATAAATAATAAATAAATGAATGGTGGTGGAATGAAATGAGATGAGTGATGAGTGTGTGTTAAGTGTCAAGTCCAGGAAAAATTGTACAGTTTAGTAACACACATTTGAGTGTGTGTGTGTGTGTGTGTGTGTGTGTGTGTGTGTGTGTGTGTGTGTGAGTTCCCATTCATTTCTGTGTATTGAGAAGCCTGATGGCTTGTGGAAAGAAACTGTTGCACAGTCTTGATGTGGCGGTCCGAATGCTTCGGAACCGTTTACCTGATGGCAGGAGGGTAAAAAGTGTGTGTGACAGGTGTGTGTGGTCGTCCACAATGCTGTGTGCTTTGCGGATGTAGCGTGTGGTGTAAATGTCCATGATAGAGGGAAGAGAGACTCCGATGATCTTCTCAGCTGTCCTCACTATACTCTGTAGGGTCTTGCGGTCCGAGACGGTTCAGATCCCAAACCAGGCAGTGATGCAGCTGCTCAAGATGCTCTCAATGGTCCCTCTGTAGAACATGGTCAGGATGGGGGGAGGAAGGTGGGTTTTCCTCAGCCTTCTCAGGAAGTAGAGACGCTGCTGGGCTTTCTTTGTGATGGAGCTGGTGTTGAGTACTCCACACAAGGCAGTTAACCGTTGCACCTCCTCTCTGTATGCTGACTCGTCGTTCTTGCTGATTAGACCCACCACGGTTGTGTCATCAGCAAACTTGATGATGTGGTTTGAGCTGTGCATTGCTACACAGTCGTGAGTCAGCAGAGTGAACAGCAGTGGGCTGAGCACACAGCCCTGGGGGGCCCCAGTGCTCAGTGTGGTGGTGCTGGAGATGCTGTTCCCGATCCTGACTGACTGAGGTCTTCCAGTCAGGAAGTCCAGGATCCAGTTACAGAGGGAGGTGTTCAGGCCCAGAAGGTTCAACTTCTCGATCGGGTGCTGAGGAATGATTGTGTTGAATGCTGAGCTGAAGTCAATAAACAGCATTCGTACATATGAGTCCTTGTTATCCAGGTGGGTGAGGGCCAGATGGATGGTTGTGGAAATAGCACCGTCCGTGGAACGGTTTGAACGATACGCAAACTGCATGGGGTCCAGGGAGGGTGGAAGCTGTGTCTTAATGTGCCTCATGACGAGCCTCTCAAAGCACTTCATCACGATGGGTGTGAGAGCGACGAGACAATAGTCATTGAGGCAGGAAACAGTAGATTTCTTCGGCACGGGAACAATGGTCGTTGTTTTGAGGCATGTGGGAACAACGTTGCTGTTCAGAGAGATGTTGAAGAGGTTAGTGAAGACATCTGCTAGCTGTTCTGCACATTCCTTGAGCACTCTGCCAGGAATGTTGTCTGGTCCAGCAAACTTCCGTGGGTTAACTCTGCATAGAGTTTTCCTCACTTTAGCTGTGGCTAGACAGAGCACCTGGTCACTGGGAGGAGGGGTGGTCTTCCTCGCCTTCACAATGTTCTGTACCTCAAACCGGGGATTCAGCGCATCTGGGAGGGAGGGGTCACGGTCACAAGCAGGTGATGTGGTCTTGGAATTCGTGATCGACTGGATGCCCTGCCACATGCGCCGGGTGTCTCCGCTGTCCTGGAAGTGGTTGTGGATTTTCTTCACGTGTGCGCACTTCGCCTCTCTGATGGCACGGGACAGTTTGGCCCTTGTTGTTTTTAAGGCCACCTTGTCCCCTGATCTGAAGGCAGAGTCTCTTTGTTTCAGCAGCGCACGCACATTTGGAGCTTGTATTGATGGTCTTGGAGATGGTCACATCAACGGATCTTGGATCTTGCCGGGCTCCACAAACAAACTCCAACGATTCCTGGGATTTTAAAATTTCTACCCGAGGTTCATCCGCAATTTTAGATCGGTCACTGCCCCGCTCACCTTACTCCTGAAGGGCAAGGCCAAAACTGTAGCCTGGAACAAGGAGGCCGAGAAGGCCTTCGTAGCAAAACACCTAAACCCCTGTCAGGCCCGATGGGCATTGTTCTTCACAAGCTTCCATTATACCATTACCTATCGTCCAGGCTCCAAAAATGGAAAAGCGGATGCCCTTTCAAGGATCCATGGCCCTGATGGCCCCACAGACCCAGAACCCAGAACTCCACCGACCTCATCCTCAGTCCCATTGTGTGGAATGAGGATGAGGAAACTAGGACGGCCACCCGTTAGGAACCTACCACACCAGAATGCTGTGAGGGGAGGACATTCGTCCCAAGTACCTGCCGTCAACCCCTGTTGAGGTCAGGCCACCCGAGGAGGAGGCGGACCCTTCTGCTACTCCGATTTCGCTACTGGTGGCCCGAGATGATCAGAGACGTGGCAAGGTACGTCCAAGGCTGTTCTGTCTGCGTCATGTCAAAAACACCTCGCCACTTACTTGTGGGGAAGCTAGTTGCCCTACCAATCCCAAAACGACCTTGGTCCCATATAGGGATCGAGTTCATCTCGGATCTGCCCTACTCGGATGGCCACACCTGCCTCCTGGTAGCCGTGGATCGCTTCTCTAAGGCCTGCAGACTGTTTCCCCTCCGAGGTCTACCCACAGCTCTAGATACAGCTGAAGTATTTTCAAACATGTTTTTTGCAATTATGGCCTCTCAGAAGAAATTCGTTTTAAACTGAGATCCTCAGTTCACGTCCCAAGTGTGGAAAGCATTTTTTAAGCTGCATGGTGTTACTCTGAACTTGTCCTCTGGTTATCATTCACAGACCACGGCCAGACAGAACGGAAGATACAGGAACTTGGATGCTACCTTCGATCCTACCAGGATCAGAATAGCTTGAACCGGTTCTTCCCGTGGGCTGAGTACGCACAGAACTCCCTACACCAAGAAACCACTGGCCTGACTGCGTTCTCGGCTTCCAACTGCCCATGTTTCCCTGGATGGAAAGACCTTCTAACGTCCCCACGGTAGATCGCTGGTTCCGGGAGAGCGAGAGAGTCTGGGAGTCGGCACACACCCAGCTACAAAGGGCCCTTAGAACCACGAATAGTTTTGCAGATCCTCGGAGGTCAGAAACTCCTCCATACCAGCCAGGAGACAAGGTATGGTTGTCTACCTGAGATCTGCTCCCTCCGGCTGCCTTGTAAAAAGCTCAGTCCTTGGTATATCGGGCTGTTCACAATTCTAAGGCGAGTCAACGACGTGTAATATTGGCTCGACCTCCCTCCCAGGTACCGCATCCACCCTACTTTCTATGTGTCGCTCCTAAAACCCTTTTCTTCTCTACCACAGAGAACGCCGGAGTGGCTAACGATCCACCTCCCCCTGACGTGCTGGACCAACCTTCTGTATACTCAATCCACAAGATTCTGTACTCTTAATCTGTAATCCTGGCCAGAGTGACGCTCCTGGGTCCCCAGACAGGATGTCCTGGACCCGGCACACCCAGAGGAGTTCCACCTCAATCATCTTCACCGCCCCGCACCCAGAGGTCACGGGCATCCCTGGCGCTGAGTTAGGGCGTCAGAGAACCACCAGCCACGCCCCCTCCAGTGCTCAACACTCCTGCTCAGCCTCTCCCTCCTACTAATCACCTACACCTGTTTCCCCTTAATCGAGCACCCTTTAAAAGATCTCTCTCTCCTGCACTCACCGTCCGATTTACAGTATACATATCTCAGATCACTTGGACTTCCCACAAATCCCACGTTCCTTGCTGGTTTCCGTATTCCTCGCTACCCTTCTCAAGAACCTCGCTTCAGCTAAATTTATTATTTCCAGCACTCCCTTCTCTAATACTTTTTGTTTGTTTTGTTAAGATAAATAAACTTCTCCTTGCTTTACTCCTGGTATTCCGTGACAGGCTAGGATGGTCCTTTTTATTTGGGACATAACTATTCTTTCAAAACACTTCTTAGCAATAGAGGTAAGTATGACTGGGCAATAATTATTCAGGCAGGCCACAGTATTTTTCTTAAGGAGAGGCACAATGGTAGTGGACTTAAAGCAGGTGGGCACTGAGGCCTGCATGAGGGACAGATTGTAGTTATCAGTGAGCAAGCCAGCCACCTTCAATGAGCACACCCTAACACTATTATCTAGGCCTGCCTCTTTTTATGGGTTTATTCTCATCTAAACCTTGATGACACGATGAGTGGTGCATCGGTCCTGATCTATGAGGATAGAGTCCTGTGCTGTTGACTGACAAGTGAGTGTAGCATTCATTCCGCTTATCTTGAAGTGAGATCTCAGTTGCTATGACTCTGCGCTGTGACTCTGCAGTGGGGTAAAACCCCTTCAGCTTCAAGCTGTACTGTTTCTTTGCCTTACTAATGGATATCTGTAGCTTATTTCTGGTCTTTTTCAATATTCCTCCCTGAGGCAAATGCAATAAAGAGAGCATGTAACATGGCCTGCACCTCACAGTTGATCCAGGGTTTATCATTGGGATATCTTTCGAAGTATTCTGTAGGGATGATATTCTCTGTGCATTTGCTAATGTAGCCAGTCACAGCTGCAGTGTACTCATCCAAGTCCACAGTAGAATCTCCTCTTGTAACTGCCATTTTAAATAACTCCCAGTTGGTACTCTTAAAGCAGTCCTGAAGAACAAGCTCAGACTCTTCATTCCATACCTTAACAGTTTTACTTACTGGGGTGTCTCAAGGAGCTGTCAGTAAGCTGGGTAAAGAAACGCTGAGGTGTGGCCGAGGGACACAATACAGTACAAAAATCATGCAACAACCAATCCGCATGATGAAGTACAACAACATTCATGACCATGACTTGCTATGACCTTATCTACAAAGACCAGGAACCAAGGCCCAATTACCATAGACTTCTGTGTCTTTGTTTTTGCAGAGCCTGAGTTCCAGATGGTGAAATTCATCTAGACGAGCTCGACACATTTCATGTCAACAGAAATGCAGGTCTGTGCAGTGAGACTCACTGTGGTGTCATGTGTGTTTATATCAACACGGAATGGTTAAAGAACTCTGTTTGTTTCCAACTACTGCTCATCCCCTATGGAGTTTGTGACTGTAAGATGCAGGCAATTTTATTTACTCTGGAAATTGCAAGTGCATTGATGAGATGACCATCTCCAAGAATGTCACTACATGTTTCAACGAGGAGCTGTGGATGACCACAAAAATGCATGAGCTGCTAAAATCTAGAGACTCCACCTTCAGAGCAGGGGACAAGATGGCCTTAAGAATAGCAAGGGCCAAACTGTCCCTATCCATCAGAGAGGCAACGTGTGCACACGCCAAAAGAAACCACAATAGAGACACTTGGCCGAGTGGCAGAGCATCTAGCCATCAAAACTGCAAGACAACTTCAGCTGCCTGTGACAGTAATCCCGTCTGATGTCCAGTGACAGGTGAGAGACAGCCAAGCCTACATTAACTTTCTCAGTTCCTCCGGATGATTTCCAAGATGGCGGCATGGCAGTAGCTCGCAGCGGCCTCTCTGGATCCAAAAATGGTACTTTTATCGTATTTAGCCCGACTTTTCACAATACATGAATACCATAGACCACTGTGTTCATGTGTACGATCACCAGATGCTGTTACAGTACAGGAATCATGCAACCACTAATCTGCATCATAAAGTAATCAAGAACATTTGTGACCTCGGCCACAAATGCACCTGTCCTTTCAGTGACCAGGTGCTCTATCTAACCATAGCTGAAGTGAGGAAAACTCTATGCAGTGTTAACCCACAGAAGTCTGCTGGACCAGACAACATTCCTGGCAGAGTGCTCAGGGAATGTGCAGAACAGCTAGCGGATGTCTTTACCAACATCTTCAACATCTCCCTGAGCAGCAACGTTGTTACTACGTGCCTCAAGACGACGACCATCGTCCCTGTGTCGAAGAAGTCTACTGTCTTCTGCCTCAATGACTATCTTGTCGCGCTCACACCTACCGTGATGAAGTGTCATGGTCATGAGGCGCATAAAGACACAGCTTCCACACTCACTGGACCCCATGCAGTTTGCGTATCGTCCAAACCATTCCACGGACGATGCCATCTCTATAACCCTCCATTTGGCCCTCACCCACCTGGACAACAAGGACACATGGGTACGAATGCTGTTCATTGATTTCAGCTCAGCATTCAACACTATCATCCCTCAGCACCTGATTGAGAAGCTGAGCCTACTGAGCCTGATCACCTCCCTCTGCAACTGGATCCTGGACTTCCTGACTGGGAGACCTCAGTCAGTACGGATCGAGAACAGCATCTCCAGCACCACAACACTGAGCACTGGGGCCTCTCAGGGCTGTGTGCTCAACCCACTGCTGTTCACTCTGCTGACTCACGACTGTGTAGCAACGAACAGCTCGAACCACATCGCCAAGTGTGCCAATGACACAACCGTGGTGGGTCTAATCAACAAGAATGACAAGTCAGCATACAGTGAGGAGGTGCACCAGCCTGGTGTGGAGCCAACAACCTGTCTATGATCCTCAGTGGAGATTGTCAAGAGCGCCAAATTCTGTGGTGTTCATCTGGCGGGTAACCTCACCTGGTCACTCAACACCTGCTCCATCACCAAGAAAGCCCAGCAGCGTCTCTACTTCCTGAGGAGGCTGAGGAAAAGTTATCTCCATCCCCCACATCCTGACCATGTTCTACAGACAGACCATTGAAAGCATCCTGAGTAGCTGCATCACTGACTGGTTTGGGAACTGCACCATCTTGGATCGTAAGTGCCTACAAAGGATAATGAGGACAGCTGAGAAGTCTCTCTACCCTCTATCATGGACATTTACACCAGACGCTGCATCCGCATAGCTAACACCATTGTGGACGACCCCACACACCCCTCACACACACTCTTAACCCTCCTGCCATTAGGAAAGCGGTTCCAAAGCATTCGGGCCGTCACATTCAGACTGTGTAACAGCTTTTTCCTGCAAGCCATCAGGATCCTCAACACAGAACTAAACTGAAACTTTAACACACACACACACACACACACACACACACACACACACACACACACACTCAACTGTGTGTTACTGAAACTGCACAACCTGAACTCAACACACACTCATTACCCATCTCAATCCATTCCACCACCATTTATTTATTAGTTATACTTAGTCATGCTATACCATTAACATGCTGTTTGTTGCACCTCTCGACTGCTGCTTCTGCCGTTTTTGCACTGCATTGTGTTTGTTTACATATACCCTTGGTTATAGTCTTTATAGTTCTCTTTGCACAATACTGTATATTCAGAGTATACAGTAGGTTTGTTGTAGTGTTGTGTTTTGTGTTGTAGCTCTATGTTGTTTAGTGTAACACCAGGGTTCTGGAGGAACGTTGTCTAATTTTTACTGTGTACTGCTGTGTATAGTAGAAATGACAAAAGTTTCGTGACTTGAATTGACTTGATAACTCCCAAAGAAAATTTCCCCACCTTTAACTCTGCTACCTCCAGCTCTGACTCCTGTCTTTTAGTCAATGCCACTGTCTCTAAACCATATAACATAGCGGGTCTCACCAAAGTCTTTTTCTCACCAAACTTTCTCTTTCACCATTGCAGATACCCTTCTATCAAAATATTTTGTTTTCAAAATAAAAAGTCTTTTTAAACTCTCTTCCACAGGAGTTGGGTCTGTCCCTCATGAATATTATCTTATCCAACAAGAGGAAACATGGAGTGATGCTCAAGTTTACTGCAAGGCCAATTACATTGACCTGGCTATCATTGAGAGTGACGATAACATAATCCAGATTCAAAATGAAGCACAGAGACAACAATTCAATTCCATCGCTTGGATTGGACTGTAACTTGACATCAAGAGCTGGCGCTGGTCTTATGGAAATGAGCCCCTGGGAAATATGGATGATTGGGCACATGATGAACCTAACAGTAGTGAAGGCAGACAGGCATGTGGAGCGATATGTATAAGGGGTTGGACAGATAGGGACTGTACAAAGAAATTTCCTTCTTTGTGCTTTGATGGTAAAATCCATATATTTAAAATGTTTTATAATTAAATCAGAGCTGTATCTGTGCTAATAAATGAAATTTTAGAATACATTAAGGGACCGTTTCTCCTTCGTTTTAATGTTTGATTTGTTATTCTTTTTGCCTGAGATACCTTTTTTAATTTGAAACTGAAACCTATTAAGCTTTAACATTTAAAAGGCAATACTTCAAATGTGAAAACTGTGAATGTAATAATTCAGATTTTCTTATCTCTCAGGCAGCAACACAACAGGTTAAAACTATGTTTATGTTTCTGATCTGAAAACCTGGTATGACGCTCAAAGTTACTGCAGAATGTATTACACAGACCTGGCCAGCACAAGAAATGAATTAGAATACACAACTGTATTCAACATAACATATAAAAGTAAAGCAAGCATAATTTGGATTGGTATGTTCAGAGACACCTGGAAGTGGATAGACCAAACCAATTCCTCTACCATTAGTTGGATGTCTGGAAAACCGGATAACTATCGGGGGAATGAAAACTGTGGCTATTTAAATGACAAAAAATAATTATATAATTTAATTATGTGTATTAATCCCTAATGAGCAAGCCTGGGGCAACTGTGGCAAATGAAAACTCCTTTAGATGGTATCAGGAAGAAACCTTAAGAGGAACTCATCCTCATTTGGGTGAACTACCATGAGCACCAGAGTAGGTGATTTATGAGTAATGTCCTTTCTACAGTCTTATACAGTCATTTTTGACATTGTGGAACCAGGAGCAACTAATAAAATAGCTCAACACCTGAGATCATCAAAGATCCAACACCAGCTTCTCCATGCCAGAGCCTTTAAACACTCAAAGAGGTCCAATGACCAAATTCTACATGAAGTGGAATCCAAATGGTGCTGATACGTCTCTAGATGGTTCAGGATGTTTGCGGGCATCAACTCTTTGACGGTTTATAATCTTCATGATGTGGGACACAACGGGAGCTGGTGCAACCTTAGGATGGGGAGAGAAAGAGGAGCAGTGGAGAGGAATTAGCGTAGCTGCTGTAAATGATATTAACAGCAAAAGTTGATAATGTTCATGTAATCAGATGTTCTGGAGCACAAGGTTATGATTTTAGATGTATGTTATGTGTAGGACTCGCTAAAAATATACGTCTTTAATCTGCACTTAAACTGGGAGAGTGTGTCTGAGCACCGAACACTGTCAGGAGTCCAAAGTTTAATTTTTATACCCCATACTATCACACCTCCTCCTTTACATATTTAGGACCATAATTTGACCCTCTCTGCATCAAAAAAAAAAGTCATGGTGTTTAAAACCTAATTAGATACTGCTTGTTCTAAAGGAATGGTTTCTTTTCTGCAATTTGACCTTAACTTTACTTTGTAAACTCTCCTCTGAACAGTGTATGGTGAAATATATCTGTCACTCGAAACATTTACTGTATACTAATGGTCTAAAGCAAATTAATAGGGCAGGAAATGTCACAAATGAACAAACCTGTGTCATGGAATGGTTTTAACCTCTGAATCTGAGGAGCGAATGCCACGAGTTTGCTAATGTAGCTAATTTGGTGTGTTGAATTTTTTTACCCTTTTTTCAATGTTGTTATGTTGCAGTCTGATACTACAATCATTTAAATATATAGTTTTCACAAAGCAATTTAGAATTAGTACCAAACAGAATTAGAAATGTATGTAATTTTTTTTTAAAGAACTAACTGAAATATCACATCCTTAAGTATCCAGATGCTTAGCTCAGTATTTTGTTGAAACCCCTTTGGCAGCAACTACAGACTTTTGGGTATGATGCAACAAGATTTAAACACCTGGAGTGGGAGATTTACTGTCATCTTCTTGAGCTGGGACAGGTTGGATGGGGAGTGTCGGTGGAAGCCACTTTTAGGTCTCACCAGAGATGTTCAATAGGGTTCAGGTGAGGACTGAGCCACTGTAGGACTTTCACAGAGTCATCCCTAATCCACTCCTGTCTTGTCTTGGCTGTGTTTAGGGTCATTGTCATATAGAAAGGTGAAGGAATAGGATTTTATTAAGGAGATCTCCGTACTTTGCACCATTCAGCTTTCCTTTAACCCTAACCCAGTTTCCCAGTCCCTGCTGCAGAATTTAGAATTGTTAGAATTGAGGCCAAACTGTTAAATCTTTGTTTCATCAGACAAGAACATCTTGTTCCACACAGTCTGAGGGTCCTTCAGGTGCCTGTTTGCTGTAAGCTTCCATGGGCATGCTGCTACCACCATGCTTTATGCTTCACTGTTGGGATTGTTTTGGACAGGTGATGAGTGGCACCTGGTTTCCAAACAGTTCAATCTTGGTTTCATGGGAAATAAAAATTATTTTCTATACAGTCTGAGGGTCCTTCAGGTGCCTGTTGGCAAACTCTAAATGGGCTTTCATGGGTTTTGAGGAGAGGCTTCCATCTCTTCCCGCCCAGATCAGTGGAGTGCTGCAGTGATGGTTGTCTTTTTCCACACAGCATCTTCGCAATGTGACCATCAGGTTCTTGGTCAACTCTCTTACTAACCTCTCCCCTGATTGCTCTGTTTGGCCAGGAGACCAGCTCTTGGACAAGTCCTGGTTGTGCTAGGCTTCTTCACTTCTTCCATTTGGGAATGATGGTGTCTACTGTGCTCTTAAAATTCTTTAGTGCAGCAGCACCAATTGTTTGTAGCCATTCCCAGATCTGTGCCTTCAACAATCCTGTCAGAGCTCTGTAGGCAGTTCCTTTGACCTCATGGCTTGTCTTTTTTGCTCTGATCTGCATTGTCAGCTGTGAGGAGTTCTATAGAGAGTCTCCAATCAATAAACCTTTCAACATCTTAGCAACAAATCAAGAGTAATTGGTGGAACCTGAGATAATTTTCATGTCTTGTTGCAAAGTGTGAGATGCATTTGATATTTCATTTATTTAAATGTTTTCAGAAATATACAGACATTTCTAGAATTCTGTTTTCACTTTGTTATAATGAAGTACTAAGTGTAGATTAATTAGAAAAAAATCTAATTGAATGATTGTACACCTACTGCACACACAGTACATAAACACAATGTACATATCTTTGTGTTTCTATTCAGCAAACACATTAATAAAGCAAGTCATTACAGTGAAGGTCCAGTCTAGTCAGGATGTGAATGATCCTGCATTAAAGGAAGACATCTTAAATAAGGTAGGTCTCAAATGGGTCTCATTTCCTTCCCATTTTCATTTACTTTCCCTTTCTGCATTCTTTTCCCGAGTATTCATCAAAAACTAATGCGTACAAACTGCAATGTTAATATTATATTGTACATCTGTTGTGTATATTTATTTAACATTTATGTACAGTTGTCAAAAAGATTTGAGCCTTTACACCGCATTATTCTAGTGAGATTAGTTCTATTCTCTTTTTCCAGATCTAGCAGAAGCTGGAAGGTCTCAGCATGGCAGAGAGCATCACAGTGAAATGGAGAGAGCAAGCAAATGGAGTGGTGTTTCACAAGGAGACATGAGCCTTTTGCCATTGCTCAATTTGCATAATTCTGAGTTTTAATATTCATGATAATTACAAAGTAATATTTACACTTTTTTTTCTAATGAAATATTTACATTTTATATTTACATGTACAAAAAATGTCTAACATTTTATTCTACTCAACTAGTACCCTAAAGCCCTTAACTATGCTTTACAAGAATGGAACCCAAGTGTTCCCAATTGAGAACATAGGCAATGACTCATGCAGAGTTTTGAAGTTTGAGCATTGGGCATTTGCTGTGCATTGAATTAAGAGTTATTTTAATTTCATTGCTTGGTTTCAGATCTGAGACACCATTCTCCTAATCAGTCCCCTCTAAGTAGTTCCATCATTCCCAACATGACTCTCATCCATGGTGTATTCCAACATGTAGCATCCTGTATTAATATTTTCAACATAAAATGTTTACCGGTCATGAACAGTAATGTAATTAAATGTAAGTAAATGTAATTAATTCCTTTACGTAAGTAGATTTTCCATTAATCTGTATTTTGAAGTATTTCCATTTTGGGAGACGTCACTGCATTTCAAAGTCAAATATATATATATATATATATATATATATATATATATATATATATATATATATATATATATATATATAGGCTTTTGGGGTAAATAGTAATTAGTGGAATATACTGGGTGCACATTTCTTTGTATGAAGAAATTTCATACCATCAATCTTTTCATTTTTTTTCTGTAATGCTTAGATTAGTATTATTATTATAAATAACTGCATCATTTCATCCACTGCCAGTTAAATAGTACTGGTTGATATAAATGTATACAGGATAATTAGCTATTTAATGCTTAATATACTTTTTTGTTGTTGTTGTGGTTATATATAGCATTTTTCTTCTGCATTCAGCAGCAATAGATGATATCCTGCAGTTTGATTAGAAATAAACAGATAAACTTACAGATTTTAGAAATTGTTTTTCTTGGTGGCCATCTTGCCATTTTTCCCACGTCACCCGGGATTTAAGGACACCTAAAACATTTACTCAGGGACAGATTATGTCACTGGCTTCCTAAATCCCTAAGTGTACTCTTGGCTTAATGCCTGTTCCTGATCCTGTTCCGGTTCCTGAACCTGTTCCTGATCCTCACTTCTGCTCTGCTCTGGACTTTTTCAGATTGTTCTCTTTCTCTGCTTCTACTGGTCTCCGGTTTTGAATTTGTTTATTGTTTATTCTGTTCTCTGACTCGTTGCTTGGTTTTAAGGTTTCATAAGTTTCTGGACAGTGGAGAATTTCTGCTCTGCTCCTTGCCCTCATTAAAGACGGTATTTTTGCTTGAGTATTGCATTTGGTCCTTCCATCCAGTCACTCACCTTCACTGACATCTGAAATAGATGTAAAATGTAAGTTGCATTGCTGATGTTAATTGTAATGTTTCTTTTTCAAATTACATGTAAATAAAATTGCTTAAGTATACAGGTGCTGACTTTTTATATAGTATAAATGAAATGGATGGTAATTCAATTATTAAAACACTTCCTGAGTTACAAGTTACATCTCTCTAAAATAAAAAAGTAGTTACCTATTGTTTGGTTTGAGAGTTTGCAGTGCAATAAAGGACATACATATGAACAATTTAATACCTTGACTACAAAACATGACTGTGATGTGGAGAAGGCCGAAGTGTGAGGTGGAAGCCGAAGTATGCACACACAAAGTCTTTAATAAACAAAAAGCAGGAAATACACACACTGGTAGCAAAGCAGTATATTCCTGTGAAGGAATATGGCAGTTCGTGTAAGGTAATTCACAGGACCGCGCTGGGGAAAGTGCGGCGCTGGCAGCAGCAGAGAGACACAGTGCAGACAGCGTAAGGTGTGAAAAAACAATAACGGACAATGTGTGTGTGAACATGAGCTGCTTATATGAGTGTGTGATTAATGGAGATCAGGTGCACCGTGTTAATAATCAGGCGAGCAGCTTCATGCGGGCAGGGCTGGTGCGGGTGAAGACGCAGGGTGCACCCTGACACCGACAAAATAGTAATGTATGTATGTATTTCTTTCTTTCGGCTTCGCCCGTTAGGGGTCGCCACAGCGGATCCTCCGCACGTTTTTGATTTGGCACATTTTTTTTTTTTACGCTGGATGCCCTTCCTAACGCAACCCTCCCCAATTTATCCGGGCTTGGGACCGGCACTGAAAGTAACTGGGGATGGTTCCCTGACCGGGAATCGAACCCGGGTTGTAGCGGTGAGAGCGCTGCATCTTAGACCACTAGACCACCAGGGGACCCGACAAAATAGTAATGAATAAATTAAAATAAATCCTCAAAATTCTTTTTGTGTAAAATGTAAGTTTATTTACATGTTGCTTGTCTCCTGTGGTTAGTTACACACTACTATATACTGTACACACTAATATATACTGTATATGAAGTAAAAAGTACATACACATATATATATATATATATATACAGTCGAACCCACTTATCTCGACCTCGGTTAACTCGCCAACCCTATTAAGTCGACGTTTTTAAGTGGAACTGCCAAATTCTCGCTTTGTCTAAGCATATTTTAATGGTTTATGTCAATTCCTTTATGTCGCCGAACCCTAATATCTCAAGCACAAGGGGGCAAATTTGCCATTTAACATCAGTTATGTCGATCGGCACTGTGCAGCCGCAGAAGAACTCGCGGAAGTGGAGGAAAAATCAAACTTTACAGATGCTACAGGTGTAGGACACTTTTCAGAGCTGTGTCAGAGTGAAATGACTGGAGAATTTAATGTTGACACTGGTTAGCTTTTTGTAAAAATGAACTGCACCGCACGTTTTGCGGTTTGGGAAGAAAAGCGCAGCCGTTGAGAGAGTGCCGGTGGGAAGGCACGTACCGGGATACGCATGAGTGATAACAACGACCGCCGTGAACCAACATATACCAACAATAACGGACAGTGAGAGTGTGGAAGTTTAAATAGGAGCTGGTGATGATGATAAACGAGCCCCAGGTGTGCGCGATTGAAGCCGGAAGCTTTAGAGAAAGCGGCCGAGAAAACACCTGACACGCTGAAGGGGGCTGAAGGGGCGTGGCAGGTGGATTCCTGACAGTTAACAAACATGTACTGTATGTATTTTTATAGCATGCCTTCATCAAACAAATCGCAGCAACGCTGTTGTGTAAAAACCCCTTCAAAAACACGTGCATGCACATTCTCATTTATTAACGCACATCATGTACATAAAGAAATTTCAAGCACGTTAATATCTCGATGCTTTTTGGTGTCCCCTAGGCCCTAGACATAACCGGGTTCCACTGTGTATATATCTATTATTTGACATTAGAATTTTGAAATTTGATTCTATGTAAAGACAAAGTTTGAATTGAGACCTTTTTGAAGACCACATGATAAATGTAAGGGGCCATGAGATGAAATGTCAAATCAAGTCAAGTTTATTTCTATAGCTCTTTTCACAACAGACATTGTTTTAAAGCAGCTTTACAGAATTTTAACAGTGAAGGTGAATGATGTGTTTATCCCTGATGAGCAGCCGTGGTGTCTGTGGTGAAGGAAAAACTCCCTTAGATGTTATGAGGAAGAAACCTTGAGAGGAACCAGACTCAAAAGTGGAACCCATCCTCATTTGGGTGACATCAAGAGTGTGATTATAGTCTTTAAACACTACAGAACACTGGAGAGTGAGAACTAACATGAGTACTGGAGTAAAAGATTATAAGTAATGATCTTTCTACAGTCTTTTACAGTCTTTATGGTTATAAAACTAGGAGCTACTGAGCAACTCATAAAATAGCTCAACATTTGCGATCATCACAGATCCAACCCCAGCTTCATGTAGTCAAATGCAATCATGAACATGCAATGATCAGTCATTATTTTAATTAATTAGCTGATTGTACCTTTCTCTGTTCTTCAGTCTGTGCAGGTGTTTTGAGCAATATTTTTTTATAATGTGTTTAATCTTAAAATGGGTTTGGAATGGATTTTGTTTTAATAGTTTTCCTTTTGCAAACAATTCATTTGCTAACTGATCAATTATTGTTACTGTGTAACAAACCGGACAAACTACAACTTGTCAGGGATCCGCCTGCCACGCCTCCTTCAGAGGCTGCCTTTGCCGCTGCGCGCTCCCAAGCACGCAGCGCAAATCGCACACAGCTGAAGCACGTTATCCTCTCCTTTCCTGCCACCATATAAACCACTCACTCACCCACATTCCGGGTCCGTTATTGTACGTTCATGCGTGGTCGTGCAGGTTCAGGCTGTGTATTCGCTTATGTGCTTCTCCCGCTGCGTGCCTTCTTCGCCCGGACTCCTCGCTCACTCCACGGCCGCGTTTGGCTTCCCCAGCGCACCTCGGACTACCGACGCTTCCCCGTCGCTTCCCTCCGTGCCGCGCCTCCTCCATAACGCACCGTGGGTAATACAAGTGAACTGCTGTTTGCCGGATTGTCCCGAACTGCACGGGTGTTTTGTGTTGGCTCTGCCTTTGTTCTAATAAAGTTTCTGTTTGCCGTTACTCCGGCTTCCGCCTCTGTGCCACGCCTAACACAACTAATGGTCTTCTAGTGCACGTCGTTTGTTCTTTATCATGTGACTCCCATTGGTGTGTGTAGACGTGTTGGGGATCTGCTTATTGTAAAACTAACATTTTATTTTATTTCGGATCAGAACAAATAATGAAACTGACTCTTTTAAAAAAAAAAAAAATTCTTAATTTTGATGAATGAGATTTAAAGATCCAAATAACTAAAATGACGATCTTTCCATCACTATTTTCCTGATATTAAGTCTTTTTTTAGCCTTTTACTCCCCGCGCGAGATCGATTTATTCATTCTGGTTGGTGTTTATATTTCACTGCAAGCCACTGTGGAATCAGCACACACTCCCCGAACAGATCTAGTGTGTGGAGCGCACACACAACCTATTAAATGGAAAAATTCTACATCACTGTTACACTCCAATAAATCATGCCTATAATGCCATCCCATGAGCTACACCGAGTACTCTGACCATGCCATGGTCCATCTGATTCCTGCATACAGTCAGAAACTGAAGTTCTCCAAAACTGTCATGAACACGTCAAAGAAATATACCAGGGAATCAGTGGAGGATCTTCAGGAATGCTTGTTTATGGTTGTCATGCTTTATGATGTTTCCAATGTCTGTCACTTACATGACTTTTTGTTTTAAATACTTACTATGGAACTTAACCACTAGCTTACTTGTACATTATAATGGCTTGGAATATAGCGGTGCTAACACTATTTATTAAACAAACCAAAAGTTCACTTTGAATATATTCACTAATTACAGAAATCAGTTTCAATCCAATTTCTAATGTTAAAATAGTTTTATTCCAAAAAACTCAATGTTGGATTTGGGCTTAAACCAGGGTTGACACTGTGAGCGGGTGAAGCTGGAAAATCTATCGTTTCATTTTTAAAGTACAAAAAAAGAAAAGTTCTGTCACCAAAACAAATTCCTTGTGTGTGTGAAGACACTTAGCAGAAAGCTCATTCAGATTTTGATCTGTTTATATGTACTCGCCCTGTGCATATGCGTTTCAAAGGCATCACAATTAACTTATATAGTGTGGTTATGACGAAATTTTGAGTTACAGTACGCTCCTTTCAGTTTCACTTATGCAGGTCTTCCTGTTTATACAAGCAAAAAATATTTTGTCGGCATCATAGACGTGCCTGATGAATGATTTTAATCACCTTCTATCATCAAACTTATAGTTTGATATACTAAGAAAGAGCGTTGAGGAAACATGGCAGCTGCAGCAACAGGTAGGTGGATTTTTAAATGGTATCTTGTGGCAGTGGTTTTTATCAGTAGCAGGATCAATCAAGAAAATTGAGGAGTAGATTAAATGTAGTTAAGATAGAAACAAAATCGAACAGAACCATGAGGTGTGTGTGTGTGTGTGTGTGTGTGTGTGTGGTGATCTAAGGTGACATTGAATTGACTGACTTATCACAAGCATTTCTACGCCTGCAGTAAAAAGTGGGTACATTAAAAAAAAACTAAAAGGAACCGGAACCTTTCACGCGTCTCACACACACACACACACACACACAGCATGCAGGAGAGCCCCTTTCTTCCCACATAATTATACACATGACCAAGTCCTGACAAGAAACTTACTTAACAGTTTAATTTAGTACAGGCGCAATCAAGCTGAAACAGTAGAGGTTGAGTAGTGTAGAGGTTTGGTTTATATATATATATATATATATATATATATATAAAGGTTCTGTTATTTACAATATTTATTTTCCAACAGAAACAGATCCTCTAAAGATGATATTGCTGGGCGGACGGTGGGCAGGAAAAAGTTCTTCTGGAAACACCATCCTGAATAAAGAGGTGTTTGGAAGTGATCAGCAAACAGAAGTCTGTGTAATGGAAACAAACAAAATTGCCGGCATGCAAGTCACTGTTGTCGATACACCAAGTTGGAACTGGGTTCCTGCAGAAGCCTCTTCAGATGAATTTAAGCAGGAACTGAAGCACGGTGTTGAGATGCTTGGCGAAGGGCCACGTGCCTTTCTGCTGGTTTATCCATTAGGAGCTACATTTTTGAAGAGACACAAAATTGCTGTGGAAGAGCACATGGAGCTTTTGGGTGCTGATGTTTGGGACCACACTATGCTTTTGTTTTCTCGGGGAGATTGGTTAGGAGAGGTCTCTATTGAGCAGCATGTCGAGGGAGCTAAAGCAGAATTCAAGTGGTTGTTAGATCAGTGTAAGCATAGGTATCATGTTCTTAATAATAAGGTGAAGACTAATGAGATGCAGGTGATTGAACTCCTGGAGAAAATCCAAAGGATGATTAAAGGAAAAAGAAAGCAGAGCAAAAATGAGCCACCTATCAGTTAGTATTTTGCTTATTTTATGTACCATATTAATATAGAAATTGAAATCCAAACCATTATAGTTATAACTGATCTGTTGGTTTGGGATATATTATTTAACTAAGCAAAAATAGAAACAAAATTTTAAATAAAAACAGTGAATTATATTTTTATCTTTTTGTTTTAGTGTCTGGAGAAGCTGCTACCTCTGAAAATGGAGAACCCTCAGGAATTTAGAAGAAACTCAAAAGGCTCTGATGTGGTGGACAGTGTCTTTTTTGTGTTTGTTTCCATAAATTTTTTTTCATTGTATTTAGACTTTTGGGTAATATAATATGTTTTTTTTGGTGAAGAGCATCATCCAAAGAATCTACTGAAATGTACTTCAATAAACATTAATTTAAAATTGTTATTAAACTAGTGATTATGCATGGTCATTGTAGCTCTTATTTAGCCTCATGACTTGCTTTGCATCTGTCAGGGATCCCCCTGCCACGCCCCCCTCGGCAGCAGTCACGCTGCCTCGTTATGCCGCGCCGGCTTCGATTGCCGACAGCTGTGACTCGTTTAGGAGATGAGTATATGAACTCACGTTATCGAGTCACAGGCTGTCGGGTCTTGAATGTCATGCTGGTGATCCTGTGGATCCTCGACCGCCAGCCGTCCCAGCTGGTGCCATCTCCTGACTCGTCTCCTTTGTGGATTACTCTTAGCCAGTGGAGTTTACTTTTGTTTCTGGAGTTTGCTTTCTATATTGGATTACTCGTCCAGAGCGGATATTCTTTCCGTGTGTGACTATCCGCATTTGTGTTTCGGCTCAAGTCTGAATAAACAATGATTGAGTTATTTCCGCTTCCGCATCATATTCGCCACCTTGACAGCATCTTAATTTAATATCAATGGATTAGTGTGTTAAGAAATGCAACAGTATCACAAAATAATACACTATAATGACTTCTTCTTCTTCTTCTTTCAGCTGCTCCCATTAGGGGTTGCCACAGAGGCTCGTCTGTCTCCATCCCCGATGTCCTCTACATCTACCTCTTTCGAACCAACTACCTGCATGTCTTCCCTCACCACATCCATAAACCTCCTCTTTGGTCTTCCTCTTTTTCTCATTCCTCAATCTAACCTTTCTCACCTTGTCTCCAAAAAAATCCAACATGCGCTTTCATTCTGATAAACTTTAATACAAATTTATAGTTCTGTCCATCGTTGTCACTCCCAATGAAAATCTCAACATCTTCAGCTCTGCTACCTCCAGCTCCAGCTCCACCTCCTGTCTTTTACTCAATGCCACTGACTCTAAACCATATAACATTGCAGGTCTCACCACAGTCCTATAAACTTCCCCTTTCACTTTCACAGATACCCTACCATCACAAATCACTCCTGCTATCACTCTTCTCCACCCACTCCACCCTGCCTGCACTCTTTTCTTCACTTCTCTAACACACTCGCCATTACTTTGCACTGTTGACCCCAGGTACCTGAACTCCTCCACCTTCTCCACCTCTTCTCCCTGCAACCGCATCACTCCACTGTCCTCCCTCTCATTCACACACATGTACTCTGTCTTACTCCTACTGACTTTCATTCCCCTTCTCTCCAGCGTGTACCTCCACCTCTCCAGGCTCTTCTCAACCTGCTCCCTACTCTCACCACAAATCACAATATTATCCGCAAACATCAAAGTCCACAGAGACTCCTGTCTGACCTCGTCTGTCAACCTGTCCATCACCACTGCAAACAGGAAAGGGCTCAGAGCCAATCCATGATGCAGTCCAACCTTTACCTTGAACCAGTCTGTCGTTCCTACTGCACACTTCACTGCTGTCATACAGTCCTCATACATGTCCTGCACCACCCTCACATACTTCTCTGCCACACCAGACTTCCTCATACAATACCACAACTCCTCTCTCCACCCTGTCGTATGCTTTCTCTAAATCCACAAACACACAATGCAACTCCTTCTGTCCTTCTCTATACTTCTCCATCAACATCCTCAAAGCAAATAAGGCATCTGTGGTGCTCTTCCTCGGCATAAAACCATACTGTTGCTCACAGACCTACCCATCACCTCCTCATCACCTCTGTTCCCTTCACCTACATGCCCATTAAAGTTTGCCCCAATCACTAATCTTTCATTCCTGGCTACACCTTCTACCACTTCATCTAATTCAATCCAGAATTTTTCCTTCTCCTCCATCTCACAGCCAACTTGTGGAGCATAAGCACTGATGACATTTATCATCATCCCTTCAACTTCCAGCTTCATGTTCATCACCCTATCAGAAACTCTCTTCACCTCCACTACACTCTTACTGTACTCTTCCTTCAGAATCACCCCTACACCATTTCTCTTTCCATCCACACCATGATAGAACAGTTTAAACACCTCCAATGTTCCTGGCCTTACTCCCTTTCCACTTGGTCTCCTTAACACATAACATATCTACCTTTCTCCTCTCCATCATATCAGCTACCTCTCTCACTTTACCAGTCATAGTACCAACATTTAAAGTACCAACCTGAACCTCTACTCTCCTACACCTCTCCATCAACGGTTTCCACTAGAAATCCTGGAACTACTGCTGCTATTGTACCCCACTGCTTGTCTGTCCCACTATTGCTGACCTACTCTGGCACAGCAACACACTGCACCTCATACACCTTCCACACATCGTCCATCTGTCCAAATAAAGTTAACATATAAACTCTTCTTTTGCATCATTCCAGTCTCTCCCTGCATCTGTGCAACGGAACTGGGAGTGTTTGAATATGAGAGCATTTTTTATGTGTTTGTTCTTTCAGGAGGTGTTACTGCAGTATTACAGATGAAGGTTGCGTTTCTCTGGCTTCAGCTCTGAAGTCCAACTTCTCATCACACCTAAGAGCAATGGATTTGTACAAAAATACTCTAGGAGAATTAAGAGGGAAGTGAGATGTGTTAAGCTTTTACAGAGTTTGTGTGTTGAATCAGATTTGTCTTTTTTGTTGTGATCAGATCCCATTGTTTACACTGATAATGTTCTCTGCCTTTCAGTGTTGAGGATCTTAATCTCATCAGGACTTGTGTATTCTTTTCCAGAATGAACCATTGTTTCCAGCAGTTTGGGAGCTGAATTCATATTCATATTCAGATGAAGAAATTACATACAATAACTGTCACTGATCACATCCTTTTAGCCACTCAGCTACTACAGTTGAACCCGGTTATGTCGCCGGACTAGGGGGCGCCAAAAAGCGTCAAGATAACCGATGATCGAGATAAACGAAAACCAAAATGGCGGCAATATATTAACGTGCTTGAAATTTCTTTATGTACATGATGTGCGTTATTAAATGAGAATGTGCATGCACGTGTTTTTGGAGTTTTTTTTACACAACAGCGTTGCCGCGATTTGTAAGGCTTGAGTTTTCCGCACTTCCGCGAGTTCTTCTGCAGCTGCACGGCACTGTGCCTGAAATTCATCATTGGAAATATCCTGAATGACGTAGTGCATCCAGCAGTTTGAGATTGTTTCCTTCTTCACGTTATTCCAGGCTGATCTCTAATATAAGATGCACCCTGGGTGAGGGGTACGTAAAACTTTGTATAAGATGTGTCTTATATACGTGAAAATACGGTAGTGAGACGGTGATGTGGCATCAGTAACTAACATTTTTAAAAGCCGGTGATTGGTCATGAAGATCGAGATAACCGACGTTAAGTGGCCAATTTGCCCCCCCTTGTGCTCGAGATATTAGGGTTCGGTGACATAAAAGAATCGACATAACCCATGAGAAAATGCTAAGACACAGAGAGAATTTGGCGGTTCCAGTTCAAAAACGTCGACTTAATAGGGTTGGTGAGTTAACCAAGGTCAAGATAAGCGGGTTCCACTGTAGTTCCATCAGGCTGTAATAACATATTTTAGATTTTTAGTGTGGGAGCATTTTTTTTATTATTTTTAGCTAGGTATTTTTTTTTTTTTATCAAAGTTTGATCAAGTTTCTCAATAATTTATTATCAGATTCTTTTTATTATATATATATATATATATATATATATATATATATATATATATATATTTATTTATTTATATATATATATATATATATATATATATATATATATATATATATTTTTTTTTTTTTTTTTAATTTTATTTTTTTTTTACTTTTGTCGTTTGTTTGCTTATCTGTGTATAATGGAGACATCCTATTGGGTGGTTGGCACTTTTGCTATTTAATGCATGCACACACACAGGCAACTTTACATACAGTACATAGCGCTACACTTGTTTCTACCTTGAGGGTCTCTTCTGGTCTGTGGACCACCTTAAACTGAAATAGCTGTAGTCCCAAAGCACAGAGATGAATAGTGTTAATTGCAGACAGTGATTCCACCATTAATTCACAAAGTCAGTTGACCGGTTAATTGTTGCTTGCACTGATTGCCATAAACGTTTTTTTTTTTTTTGTGCTCCTGCTGAAGCAGAAACTGTTGAAACAACACAATGAAATGTGTTAACAGAGTAATTGAAATAGCACAGGTTTCATTGTTTAATAAAACTACATTTGATCTCTTGTACTTAACACATTATATATATAACACAAAATATATAGAAAAACACATTCTAAATATAAAATATAGATAAACTAGTCTATGACATAAGTGTAATATTAACATATGTAAATAAGGCAGTTACCTAGGGCGTATAGAGTAGGAAGAAGTGGGCCAGTGACGACATCTGGTGGCAAAAAAAAGAAGCACAGTCATAGAATTCTCCCAAATCCTGACAGTCAGAAGGAGACAGAAAGTGCTTTAATGTGGTTTAAAATATATGACCGGGGTGTCTAATCTTTTCCCATAGGGCCGGTGTGGGTGCAGGTTTTCATTGCAACTAATCAAATCCACATCAGGTGTGATAACGATTAAACATCCCTGATATTCTGAATGTGAACCCAGCCATTAGGGGGGCACAAGCCAGTGCATTCTTAGTGCCGGTCCCAAGCCCGGGTAAATGGGGAGGGTTGCGTTAGGAAGGGCATCCAGCGTAAAACATGTGCCAAATCAAATATGCGGATCACAAATGAGAATTTCATACTGGATCGGTCGAGGCCTGGGTTAACAACGACCGCCACAGGTATCGTTAGCCGACAGGGTACCGGTGGAAATTGGGCTACTGTTGGCCGAAGGAGGAGAAGGAGAGGAGGAAGACGTCTACAGAGACGGCAGGAAAAGGAGCAGTGTAGGAGAGTAGAGGTTCGGGTTGGTACATTAAATGTTGGTACTATGACGGTAAAGGGAGAGATAGCTGATATGATGGAGAGGAGAAAGGTAGATATGCTGTGTGTTCAGGAGACCAAGTGGAAAGGGAGTAAGGCCAGGAACATTGGAGGTGGATTTAAACTGTTTTATCATGGTGTGGATGGGAAGAGAAATGGTGTAGGGGTGATTCTGAAGGAAGAGTACAGTGAGAGTGTAGTTGAGGTGAAGAGAGTTTCTGATAGGGTGATGATCGTGAAGGTGGAAGTTGAAGGGATGATGATAAATGTCATCAGTGCCTATGCTCCACAAGTTGGCTGTGAGATGGAGGAAAAGGAAAGATTCTGGAGTGAATTAGATGAAGTGGTAGATGGTGTACCTAGGAAAGAACGGTTGGTGATTGGGGCAGACTTTAATGGGCATGTAGGTGAAGGGAACAGAGGTGATGAGGAGGTGATGGGTAGGTATGGTTTTAAGGAGAGGAATGTGGAAGGGCAGATGGTGGTAGATTTTGCTAAAAGGATGGAAATGGCAGTGGTGAACACGTATTTTAAGAAGAAGGAGGATCATAGGGTGACGTATAAGAGTGGAGGAAGGTGCACACAGGTGGACTATGTGCTATGCAGGAGATGCAACCTGAAGGAGATTGGAGACTGTAAGGTGTTGGCGGGGACAGTGTAGCTAGACAGCATCGGATGGTGGTCTGTAGGATGGTTTTGGAGGTGAAGAAGAAGAGGAGGAAAGTAAGGATTGAAAGAAGAATAAGATGGTGGAAACTGAAGGAGGAAGAGTGTAGTGTGAGGTTCAGGGAAGAGGTCAGACAGGGGCTCGGTGATGGTGAAGAGGTGCCGGATGATTGGGCAACTACTGCAGGAGTGATGAGGAGGCAGCTAGAAAAGTACTTGGTGTGACATCTGGAAATAGAAAGCAAGACAAGGAGACGTCGTGGTGGAATGAGGAGGTGCAGGAGAGCATAAGGAGAAAGTGTTTGGCAAAACAGAAGTGGGATCGACAGAGTGATGAGAAAAGTAGGCAGGAGTACAAGGAGATGCGGCAGCAGGTAAAAAGGGATGTGGCGAAAGCCAAGGAAAAGGCATATGAGGAGCTGTATAAGAGGTTGGACACTAAGGAAGGAGAAAAGGAGTTATACCGATTGGCCAGGCAGAGGGACCGAGCTGGGAAGGATGTACTGCAAGTTAGAGCAATAAAGGATGGAGAGGAAATGTGTTGACTAGTGAGGAGAGTGTGTTGAGAAGGTGGAGGGAGTATTTTGAGCAGCTGATGAATGAGGAAAATCACAGAGAGAGAAGGTTGGAGGATGTGGAGTTGGTGAAGCAGGATGTAGATAGGATTAGTAAGGAGGAAGTGAGAGCAGCGATTAAGAGGATGAAGAATGGAAAGTCGGTTGGACCAGATGACATACCGGTAGAAGCGTGGAGATGTTTAGGAGAGATGGCAGTGGAGTTTTTGACCAGATTGTTTAACAGGATTTTGGAAGGTGAGAAGATGCCTGAGGAATGGAGAAGGAGTGTGCTGGTACCGATCTTTAAGCATAAGGGAGATGTGCAGACCTGCAGTAACTACAGGGGAATTAAGTTGATCAGTCACACCATGAAGTTATGGGAAAGAGTAGTGGAAGCCAGGCTGAGAGAAGAGGTGACCATCTGTGAGCAACAGTATGGTTTCATGCGGAGGAAGAGCACCACAGATGCCTTATTTGCTTTGAGGATGTTGATGGAGAAGTATAGAGAAGGACAGAAGGAACTGCATTGTGTATTTGTGGATTTAGAGAAAGCGTACGACAGGGTGGAGAGAGGAGTTGTGGTATTGTATGAGAAAGTCAGGTGTGTCAGAGAAGTATGTGAGGGTGGTGCATGACATGTATGAGGACAGTGTGACGGCAGTGAAGTGTGCAGTAGGTACGACAGACTGGTTCAGGGTGAAGGTTGGACTGCATCAAGGATCGGCCCTGAGCCCTTTCCTGTTTGCAGCCAAAAGAAGAAGAAGAAGAAGATATTCTGAATGTGTAATAATAACTGGTAGCTTTTTATTTTATTTGTGTTCAATTACAATTAATCTTCCCTCATGTGCAGTAATTCTCTTGTGTCCCAGTCCCTTTCCTCTGTCCAGGAGAAGGTCCTGATCTGTGGTACAGAAAAGGGAGTCATTTAAAGAATCATTTTGTTAAACTGAATTAAAAGATTCAAGTCACTGAGATAAATCGAAATGACAAGAGAACTCAGAGCTCAGAAACTGATGATGATGATGAGGAGGAGGAGGATGAGGATGAGGATGATGATGATGATAACGATGATGATGATGGAGGTAGAGACCTGCACACCCAACGCAAATGAGCGCGGAGCGGGACAAGATTTGATGGGTGATGCTGTGAAAAGTTCCTTGTTTAATTCTTTTTCTTATATATTTAAAAAGGAAGCAAGTGAAACAAAAAAGCAGAGTACCTGGAAGAAGCAGTCTGTGCACTAAAAATAAAACTACTTAAATATTTTAATTACGGGCTTTTGCTGGCGGGATCGGGACAAAACATGAATAACGTGGGTGGGAGAAATATTATATATTTGGGGGACAGTTTATTGTGGGACCGCAACTGAAAAACTGTCCCGTCCAGGTGTCTAGATGGAGGTTATATATATTAATACACACTCCACAGCAGCACGCTCTGATTGGTATATATATATATATATATATATATATATATATATATATATAAACCCCATTTTGCTGCTAAAGCAGTCGTGACTCATCGAGCATAAGTGTCTGCTGTTCCCTACATTATCAGTTGTTTATGTTCATGTTGATCAAAATGAATTCTACTGGTTTCACCTGAATAGTTTTAACCCCCAAAACATCTCAGCATCAAAATGGTTAAACCAGTCATCATCATCTGTTCTCTAAAATTTCTATAAAAATTTGTGTAAATGTGTTGAATTGATGAATTGTGCAGATGAATCTTGAATGTCACTGATGAAGGCGAGCGAACGGCATCAGATCAACCAATCATCAACCGGTTCTCTAAAACAGGTCAAAGGTGAATCTGGTGAAGCTTCAGTTGGCGACAAAACAATGAATTATTAATACAGTACAGTAAAAGTGTAAATCCTGCTCAGTCTCTTACAATCAATAGAAATGAATTATGCAATAAAACAAATACATTTCTGCTGCTGAAGAAATTCAAACCTTCTGCATTTTTAATCATTATAATCCAAACCGTAGTTTATATTAAGAAATACTGAAATTGTGCACACAAAAATCTTTTTTGTAAACAATGACAAAGGGACTTTTCATTCTGATGGGAATGAGACGTTCATTGACACAAAATATTTACTTTTGAGAAGAGTTCAGGCTTTTGCAAGAAATTCAATGTGTTGTGCTGTGTACATGTCGTTTTCAGAAATGCACTTCCTGGTTTGCAAATATTAAGGATGATTCGACAAAACGCTCCAAAGCATCTGAAAAAAAAAACCTGTAATTTATGTAAATATGAACTTTATTTCTGTGATGCAAAGCTGAATATTCATCAGCCATTACTAGAGTCTTCAGTGTCACATGATCCTTCAGATATCATTCGAATTTGCTGATTTATCATCAGTTTATTAACAAATGGGTAAATAGTAGATGGAAAAATAGAACTAACTACAACCAGAATGGATGATGAATTAAAACTTCCAAACAGGTTAGTAGCAGCACACACACCTTTAGATAATCCAAAAAATGCAGGCTCAATAAACGTAAAAAAAAAAAAAAACCTTTAAAAATAGTAATGTTATGACTGATGCTGTACATTACACATACCGCTGTTTTGGAGAAGAGTGACTGCTAATAATTTTCTCAATTCTTCCACTCCTTCTGGTGTGTTGAGGAAAACAATTGGCTTGTCTCGAAGGTCAAATTCAGCAAACAAAAAAAGGAAAAAAATTTAAGAAGCAATTTTATTCTAAAGTCAAATAAGCCACCATAAAAACACATTTTAATGTAGAGATGAATTTTGCACATCAGAAGCTAATTTTTGGGGTAAACTACTGCAAATACCTTGTTACATCCTGGCATTGATCCAGAGGATCTAGAAAAAAAAAACTCCTTCGAGATGACATCAATCGTTTAGATAATGAAGAGGTAGATGTGCATTTTATATCAACGATTTATATTTAAACAAAGTTTCTTGTACATGAAATGGCTTCAGACACATAAAAAGTTAAACAACCATATTAATAATTCTCTTTGAAGGAGTCTATGCAGATTCTGCAGACCCGTGTTTTAAACCTTGCAAGGACTCAAATAGTTTACTTATCTGCCCCATTTCACTCTGGTTACTTAGTTGTTTCTATCAATGTTACCTAAATAACAATCTCCCTAACTTGGTCTGTGAGAATGCGTTTCGGTGCTGTATATTGATGTCCACTGTCTGTGCAAGCGAGTTTCCCAATCAGATCCATCCCCAGAAATTCAAAGGGTTGTGTGACCTTGCGATGAATATGTAAGATAAGAAATATGTAGGAAATTATGTAAATATTCTGTTGCATACATGTGCAATTAAAAATAATGTGGTGTGGGTGTCAGGAAATGATTGATTGATTGATTGATTGATTTGACCTCTTCTTTAATTGATGCCTTGGTGGCCTGACATGCCACACATTCAGCCACCTGTTTAAAAAGAAATTATGAGTAAGCATCAATAGAGAAGAAAGATTTTATTCAATTTTTGGAATTTTGTTAAAAACCTTCGATGGTGTCGTTTTTTGTTGTCCACAACATGCACCAATGCTGCGAGCATAAAACTCTATAAAACATTTATTTTTCATCCTCTGCACAACAGACAACCTTTAATTTCAGTTCATGGGCAGTACCTTTTGTATCCTCTG